>NW_027466201.1:85000-215000 GCF_046127955.1 Nelusetta ayraudi | reverse complement strand
CTTTTAAACACACCTGATTTTTTTTATTTATTTTTTATTAATTACTATATTTTCATACAAAGCATGAATTTACATTTTCTTTTCAACATTTCTGCATTTCTGCATTTCTGCGGATCTCGCGCACCATATCCAGTCTCAGACGGAGAGACCATGATAATTTCCCAACCACTCAGATTACAAAGTTATTTTAACCCCTGAGACAAGGATTTAGATGGAATTCGTGCGACATAATCTGTGTGTCGAGCATGTTGCCGCTGCCAAAGGAGGTTCGTGTAACATTTACATCATTCCTAGCATATAAAGTTATGACTGCATCTCATTATCCACTGAAACAACCGACACATCTAATCAGTTTGGATTAAGGTTTTTACTTTAGTTAAAAATGTAATGTAATTTATACAGTGACTTAGCAGCAACCAGTAGTGGTTGGAGCTACTGTTGCCTTTCTATGGTCCCCAATAGGAATGGGCGATATGTTATCATGCATTCATTCATTCATTCATTCATTCATTTTCCATACCCGCTTAGTCCCGAGCTCAGGGTCACGGGGGTCTGCTGGAGCCTATCCCAGCTGTCTCAGGGCGACACCCTGGACAAGTCGCCAGTTCATCGCAGGGCCACATAGAAACAGACAACCATTCACACTCACATGCACACCTACGGACAATTTAGAAAGTTCAATTGTCCTCACACGTATGTTTTTGGAGTGTGGGAGGAAGCCGGAGAACCCGGAGAGAACCCCACGCAGACACAGGGAGAACATGCAAACTCCACACAGAAAGGTCCCAGGCCCGGAATCGAACCCACAACCTTCTTGCTGTGAGGTGGCAGCGCTAGCCACTGCGCCACCGTGGCGATATGTTATCGGTTGCGATGTATGGTCACAAAATTTCCCCCACGGTAAGGAATATGTCATTTGGCGATAATAACAATAAACTTTTGTTGATGACGTATTTACGTGCGCAACGCACTTGCGGCTGGCAGCCGGTGTACGTGTAGCACGAGCATGGCGGAAGGCAAGGCTGATAGCGTAGAACTTGTTGCCAGACGTGCGAAAGTCACTCGAAGCAGAAGTTTATCTCCGTCGTCACGAGCAATCTTTCTTTCTATTCCCAGCGGTGCCCGGGTTGTTGGCGAGCTGCTGCTTCCTTAAACACGATGTGCTTTGGGTGTTCTTCTTCTTCTTCCTCCGCCTTCAGGGAGTAAACTTACGGCGCCACCCCAGGCCTGGAATCAGTACTACAGCGTTTTCAGTCGTTTCCAGCGTATCCGTGTAAACGTGATTATTATTATTTTTTTTTTTAAATACGGCTTCATGTGCGGTTTTAAAAAAAAATCAAAAAAGATGGAGTTGAATTGTTTATTATTTTTTACTCATCGCTTTTATCGTTATCACAATCAGTGCCAGCAATTATCGTGACAAAATCTTTAGTCCATATCGCCCAGTCCCCAACAAGTCTCGTCCATTCTGACCTCTGACATCAATGAGCACGTCATCTTTGCCACGTCCACATGCCTAAATTCATTGAGTTGCCGCCACCTGATTGGCCGCTTGAGCAGTCGGACCAGCGCACCTAAATAAAGCGATCGTGGATCGTAGACACGCAGAGAGAAGCGGCAAACACGAAATGGAATTGTGGCTTCTCCTGCCCTGTTAATCCCGCCACAAAGCAAAGCTAAACCCTGACGTGCACTTTCGAAGCTTTCTCGCTGTGACGCCCGTGTCTTCTGCACCACGACACGGCGACGGACCCGACATCATTACCGGGGAAATGAGGGGGGGGATTAGAGTAGGGAGGAGGAAACG
The DNA here is from genome assembly GCF_046127955.1 of Nelusetta ayraudi. Classification (NCBI taxonomy): domain Eukaryota; kingdom Metazoa; phylum Chordata; class Actinopteri; order Tetraodontiformes; family Monacanthidae; genus Nelusetta; species Nelusetta ayraudi. Next base: position 213,193 of record NW_027466201.1, on the reverse strand, counting down.
GCGGAGAAGTGGGGATGCTTGTGGTCAATTCGGATGACCGCTCATGTTCGCCCGCGAGGCGAACAAGCTCCTCGCCGTAATCACCGGCCGTTATTCCGGCGTGACTCACCGCGGCTCCGCTTCACTGGTGCAAAGCATGCGGGGGCGGGGGGGCACATGAGTGCTCCTGAGTTTTCCGAGCGTGTTTCTTTTTTTTTTCTCTCCCTCCTTTCCACCTCGCCCGTGCTAAAGATAGCCGAGCAGAAGCCGGCGAGGTGGCTTGTCAATAACAGCCCGTCGATTGATATTCTCGACGTGGCCTCGGCACCTCCGGAGGCCGCCCGCTGGAAGCGAGAAAAAAACAAAAACATTTCCAAACAGCAGGTACGCCATGACCAAACGGTTGTGCCCAGATTTTCCCGACTTGGCAGCGGCGGTGAAGGCTGGCTTCTGTCTGATTCACCCGGCGTCCAAATCCTTCCTGCTCCTCCCCTCACCGGCGAGTCGGACAATGTTGGCAACACTTTCTATGCTCTGGTTTTGGCCTGTAGGTGGTGAACAGTTGGCTCACGTTGAAAGAACAGGTGGTTTGAGGAAGACGAATCGCTCTGCGGAGGCGAGCGTTAAAGTAAAGTTAAGGTGTTAAAGGTCCAGTGAGTAAAATTCGGCCCAATTTATGATTTTTATATCAGCAACCGCTTAATATTCTCCCTATTGATTGTACTTTTTCTCAAAGTACAATCAAAGTAATTTGGTTTTCCTACCCCTTGAAAGGTTCTTATTTATATATAAGAATATACATAGCAAGGGTCTTGCTCAAAGTTAGTTGCCATCTTGCACTTCTAAGGAAGCCCGGTGTGGACAATCCAGCCTGTTTCATATTTAGGGTGAACGCTCGCGTTTACAAATAAACCAATGAAGAAGAAGGTCCGACGAAGTATCCAGTTTTGTGTGAACAGGTGTCCGTAGTTCACTGGCGAGCTTGGGAGAGGGAGGGCGAGCGAATGAGTGCTGCGGTCTAAAATCGGCCCACTAGATGGTAGAATTTTACACAATGTACCTTTTTGAAGAAGCAGAAGAAGAAGAAAAGGCCAAATATTCAGCAAATGTTCGTTGCAATGGATTTTGCTGTATGGACTTTTTCGGGCTGTAGCCACAGTTACCAACGCACATCGCGCTAGCCCTTAAGCAAGGCTCGCGTTCACGTCTTTGCTAGTTGCTTTAATTGAGGTAAAAGGTTTTTTTTTAACTGACAATGCACTAAAACGATAAAGTGAAAAGGAAGTGTTTGTTTCCTTGGATAACAACGGAGGTTTACCAGAACAGGACAGCGCGTCTGGCCATCTATAAGTCGAGACGCTTCTACCACCGATGGTGTTCTGTTGTTTCACAGGCTCTGCTGATTAACATGTAAATAGCAATTTCACTTTCCTTAAGCATGTCAACACGTTATTTGGAATATCGCCTTAATCCGAACATGGACACTAATCGGATTACGTAATTGAACACGTTTTAAATCCTGCTATAAAAAAAATAATTCTCAGGTTGATTCAAATCAAAATAAATATTTGTCGTATTCCTCGAAGGCCAATTTGCATATGTCTACATCTTCTTCTTTTTTTAAATATTTTTTTTTGTTTTTCCAAAATCAAACAGCTCCTCCGGTCTCCGGTGCCAGACGGAGCGCCGTCAGCCAAGGAAGGTGTTTCGCTACAAACCCAGCTGTGTAAATTGTTAATTTTGAGTCGGTAAACAAAAAACCTGAGTCTTCCGCTGAGGCAAATATGATAATTGTTTGTGGATTATGGAGATCTGTCTGGCGACTCGGCAGAGGCCGTGAGTAAATGGGAAGGAAAGCTGAGCTCAAACAGATGCGGGTGGAGGAGCGCGAGGCTGACGGCCGGGATCCCCGGGGAGAATATCCAGCCTGCGGCCCAGCCGGAGTCTCTGTTTGGAACGTCGCTCCAATCATTAAGGCACAGGTAGAAGTAAACGCGCGCTGTACGGGACCCGTGCGGCTAAAAACAATTAAGAGGCACACGGCCGCACGCATGCCAGGAGCTACTTTTCTGGCTGCGAGCGGCAGGCTAAAGAAAATCTCTGCTGAAGTTTCTCCTTGGATTATCTTGCTTTGTTTTTTATTATTCAGTCACTAAAGTGCTGAAAATGCTTGCCAGCTATATTAAACATTGAACGTTTATGGTGGTGTAAAACCATGGGGTGTGACTTTGGTGCACAACAACAGTTTAAAAAAAAAAAAATTACAAACAATAATCCAAATGTTCTATTTAAGATTTGGCAGGGATTTTGAATGATGCACTGTATGGTTACGATACAAAAAATTTTGTCTTTGCTAAGAATTACAAATAATGTTAATCCCTGTCTTCACATCTTTCTTCTACCAGCTGTGATGTCAGGATTTAATCACTAAACCCCGAGCAGATCCACGTCCTGGGCTAAAGTGGATAGTCAGTGGTTAACATTTGCGTCTCCTTACAAGTTAAAATGCTTTTTTTTTTTAAGTAAAATGAAATGCTTTTTTTTTTTTTGACAAAAGCAAAAGAAGTAAAAAAAAATGTATCTACTCTTTCAATCTCAAAACTAAGTTTTGCGTACATGCCATACTGCCGTGCCTACTTAAATGTCATAAACTGGGCCTTTAAAAAACAGTCCTATGTCTATGCTAAAATAACTTGGCTAGCTTTAGCGTAGTGACAGTATATAAAAAAAAACAAAAAAAAAACGCTACATCCATAAATACACCTTCACGTGCTGAATCTCATTTGTTTAACAAATAAACATTCAGGGCTCCATCTACACTTGTTCTTTATTGGTTTAACAATACAGAAGGTTTGCTACATTAACACCTAGCATCTTGCTAGCTCGCTGTAACTGCAGTATGAGGAGCTCAACCGAGTGAAGTGTTTTTTTTTATTTTTCAACACAAGAAATATTTTTACACGAACAGAGATTGTCGGCATTAATCCCACGCTACAGAATCAACGAGATTTGGTATAAATAAGACAAACAAATACGTTTAAAAAAAAAAAAAAAAGTCTTGCGGTGTGTTCTTTGCTGAGTACGGCGGGGCGTGTCAACTTCCTGGAGGCTTGTGGCGACAATCAGGTTGACAGACCACCAGAACAGACTCAGGCCAAGAAACTCTCCAGAAAATCAGATCCTTTTAGATCCTCTAAAGCCACATTGTGTCTGCTTTTAAATGGATTTGAAAACAAAAAAAAAAAAATAAAGCTGCTAACTCACGAATTGAAGTTAATCTCTCTGTGTGTTGAGCTTTTCCATGTGTGTACAGAGCCCTGCTTGTAATTTCCCATTGTTAACGCGCTTAACATGACAGCTACTTTCCATCCGTGCTCTTTATGGAGATATAGACGCTCCCGTATTAGTGAATGAACAGGAAACTTTAATTTATTTTTAAATATTTCATAAAAACACATGCACACAAGTGTATACTTTATTCTAGATCATGCCAACAGATACCTTAAAATATTCCACCATAGACCTTTAAAATACTTTAAAATGAACATTTCTATATTTTAGAAAGTTTGAAACATTTAGTGTGTTTTTAAAATGTGTGACAGTTAACAGACTATTTATTTATTCATTTATTTATTTATTTTTATTAGCGTCACTTTTCTTATGTATCCATCAACAGTGAACACTTGTACTCTCCACTAGCATGACTCCACCTGGGCCGAGCTCAAAATAACTGCGAGAGTAGGCGGGACGGGTCATTTTCCTATGACATCAGCTGTGCAACAAATCAGTGTTTGGTCACATAAAAAAAATAAATAAAAAAATACCGCAAGGAGGTGAGCGAATGACGGCTGCAAACATCAGCTAACGCCCCGGGTAACATTTTCCTCCGCGGCGCCGACTGACCTTTGAAAGCTCTTAGAAATCTGATGTTTTCGATTCCGTTCGGAGGTGGGACCATCCCCATCTGTCCACCGCCGAGGCCACGCCCCCTCGATCGGACCGGGGCGGGGACGCCTCGCCGCCGCCTCCCCTTGATCGCCTTTCTCTTCCTCCGACAACAAAATGACCCTGGAGAGTGTGTGAACTGGCCACTCTGGCGGTGAGAAAAAAAAGCTAACAACAATAGTCGTGGAGGGGGGGGGGGCGGGACTTTAATGTGGGGAACCTCGTAAGTGGAGTTTCATGTCGCTCTCGTCGTCCGCACACAAGCCTCCCCTGTGTGTGAGTGTGAGACTGGCGGTCTTCAAGGATGGGTGGTCCGTCTAGGCTTGGACTCAGACGTGTGTGTAGGGGTGTGTGAGCTCCCTTTGTGTCAGGGGAGAGGGGCCTTTGTTCCCTTAATCAGGGAGGTGGGCCCAACAGATTAAGCCTTTAGAAGTGCAACCGACCACCATGAGGGCACGCCACGAGGGAGGACGTGTTTGCATGTCGCCGTGCGGGGGTGTGTGTGTGTGTGTGAGTGGGTCTCATTGTGCGCGCGCACGTGGACAGTGCGCGCCGCCGACAGGGGAGCATAAAGAAGGGATAAGAGGGAAAATTGAGAGAAAGTGAGAGAAAGTGACAGAAAGGAAAAAGTCAGAGTGAGCATTTGTAGCCATTTGAATGTGAATTAGCAGGAGTGAGTGAGAATGCGACGCAGGTCAGCAGGTCAATAGTTCTCATCCATCTGTCCTTCTGATGGCATGCCTCCCAGGTCAGTTTGATTCCTCTGTGAGGGAGCTAATCTCACCCCATGTTCAGTGAGCCTCTACAGCGTCCTCTGATCTGCTCCTTAAAACCCCTTTTGCACACCACACACACACACACACACACACACCGAAATAGGCTCGGGCTGTTGGGGAGGAGGGAATCCCAAACAGATGGGCGGTTTCTTCAAGATGCTGGTTTGATCCAACTCATCGAGATGGGAGATTTTGGGAAGGGGGTGGGGGGTGGTCTCGTTAGATTTTAGCAAATACTTTGAACTTAATACCAACAGTTGGTGGCTGCGACGCGACTGTGTTGCAAGAAGAACCTCTGAGGTACGGTTGTACTGACAAGTACGCAGAGATACAGTGAGCATTCAAGTATCCGTTGACGTTTACACAGTCAGCGAATACTGTATTGTTAGCTAGCATGGTGGTGTTAGCATGATAGTTTGACATCGCGGACTGGTCTGCAGGTCACAGTTCTTTTCGGGCGAACTGAGTCTTCAGTTCCTACACAAGTGGCATCGTGGGTCCATGTGTGTCTCACCAAAAGGGTTGAGTCCAAAAAAAAATCAAGAAAGAGATCTAGTAGCTAGCTAACATTGTTTACAATAATTAATTGTATATTAATATCATCATCTTGGTGAACATTTGGTTAACGTGTGATAGAAAAATGCCATCTTGACCATCTGCTGAAATTGAAAAGTATTGTGCACTGCAGCGCACTGCATTACTGCATCAAAGTGCATTCATACACTAATGGACCTAAGTTGGTGTTTGATGTCACACTCGCACCCACTGGTCGATTTTCTCTTTCTAGTTGTGACTGTCTGACAAATAATACCGTGCCCTGCCATGGGTGTGTTCTGGTTGTGTGGTTGGGGTGGCGGCTTTTTATTACGTGTTGCATTTCTGCTTTTAATTTTCTGTGAAGCACTTTGAAATGCATTGATAATGCATGAAAAGCACCATATAAATAAAGTTTTGATTGATTGATTGATTGAAGGCAAGTTCCTCATGTTCCTCCAATGTCTTATATAATTGCCATGTCAGGGTTTTAGCTGAGTCTTTTTTCACGCCTGTCTTGGCTTACTGGATGAAAAAAAGAAAGTTAAATTATACATGTGTTCCTTAAGAGGCCATCTGCTGTAGGGACAAGGTATTAAGAGGCGGCTCATGGGATTGAAGACTCTCCTTTGATCCCGTCACTCGTTTCCTTCAGCCCTCAAACGAATGAAAGGATGAGTAAATGCAAGGCCTCCTGTCATTGGTGCGTGTGCAGTTCGGCCCAATGGTGAACCACTCCTAGCAGCTCGAGACCACTTCCCCTCTCGGGGGAGACAGTCCAGTTTCTTTTGGTTCGTACCAGCTGTCTAAAAAAAAAAGATGTTAAAAAAAAAAGAACCTAGTGGGTTAATGACTCAGGATTCGGTTCAGCCGCACTGAACAAGGCAGGCGTGAAGTCTCCGTCAAGAGTCCCACTTGAGGACTGCCAGGATGCTTTGGCCAAGTTGCCAGCGATGAAATCTCTGGTTTTTGACAAATTTCCGTCTCTTCTCCGAGAGTCTTCTTTGGTGCGTTTCATCCCCAACTATTTTTAATAATCAAGTCCAACCCGTGTCTGCAGATGGCGAGGCCTTTGGGAGTTGCACAAGTGCACCATCTGTGGCGTTCGGCCCTTCCCTCGGTCCTCCATCACCTCCTCTTCCTCCTCCTCCTCCTACTCTGTGGATTCTTGTTCCCTCTCTCACTCTGTCTGTGGCTCTCCTTGTGTCTTATTTTCCCCGACGCTCGTCCGTCTGTCGTGGCGGCTGTCTGGGCAAACAAACAGGCGAGAGGGCCCTCGGAGAGCCAGACGGCATGTTGCGGATTTCTGTTTGCCCGGGGTTGATCCCCGTGCCGGGGAAAGTTTTCTTAAGAGGTGCGCAGAGAGGTCTGAAGCTCAACGGAGGGACTGCAACACAAATATTTGCCTCCAGTGCCTGGCGCGCTTTCTGTTCTTCCTCCACCATAGAGGAAGAGGAAGGACTCGTCTTCGGGTCTGAGCAGAGGAGTCCGTCCAGTCGACTCTGATATCCTCCTCATCCATCTTGCCAACATCCAGTGGCTGGGGTTCAGTCACGTGGTTATAACGACGTGCGGAGGTGGTGCAAATTCAGATGCAGGGCAGGAAGTACAAATGCAGAGCAAGTCTATGGAGGAAAGTGTTCTGGACAGTCCGTATCGGACACATTTAGAGGCTGTTTCAAGATGCCAAGACTCCAGTTAGCTAGCTAACATACGTCTGATGAAGACCACTTCATTAGCAGACACGGACATCAGCAGACTCTGCTTCTCCTGGTTGAAATTCACTTTTTGCAGAGATGTTCTGTGAGCTTTTTACACTTCTCACCAGATATTGGAACTCTTAAAGGAATTGATTTTCTTTTTCTTGGGTAGAGAGATGCAAACATCAACATTCTTCTACACAACAGACCCTCAGCAACCTGCCCTCCGTCTGAGACATGTGACATCACGTCGAAACAACCCATGGAAAGCCTTTCCAGTCGGTCCTCAAGAAGAAGACATAGGAAAAAGAACAACAAAAGCCTTGCTGCTACTGCTAACGGGTGAGGGGATAGTTTCTCTTGAAATCCCGCAGCCCTCAGTCCTGAAGATGCAGGTTTTTGGGCAGAGCAAGCCTCCAAGGATCCATCCGGTGGGCCTTGCGAGAGCTGATCCGTAGACACCAAGGAGCTCACGGATGCGAAAGAACTGTACAATCGCACAAACTTTGAAAATGCAAACAAACCTCATTTTTTGACAGCACTGACCTTCCCTCCGCATCCCCCCCTCCCCCCCCCCTTCTCAGCGAGAGTCTCCGCTCACTCTTTCGCTGCATTCGGAGACAAATCAGCAGATATCACCGTCCCTCCGATGCAGCCATTAGGCTCAGCCTCCGCCTGAATTTAAAGTGTCCGCCCGCGTCGGCCCCCCGCCGGAAATATGCACATGTTTGACTGCGGGGTCACCGATGAAGGCAGGAACTGGGCCGAAACTCCTTCCTCCTCCAGGAGCGCAGGGCCGCTGCAGGGGACACGGGAGGTTCTGCCAATCACGCTTTGGGCATGGAGACGTCCTCGGATGCACGCCGTCACACATCGGAGATGAACAATAAAGCGGGAGAGGTTGAGCGAAGGGGCACTCGCAGGAAGTGGGTTATTTCACTCGGCCGAGCAGGTGCCGAAACAGACGTTAATATCCTGAGGAACGGAAGTAAACGTGTGCTTGGCTGACCTCCGCTGAACGCGTGTCGTGTGTGTCGGCTCAGTCCGGGCTGCAGCAGCCGAGGGCGGGATGTTGCGGCGGCGCGTGCGGAGGAAAGTTGCCGGGAAACGCTGAGCGTTTCCTTTGTTTATGCTTGCAGGCGCCATGGCGCCTCGGGAAAAGATCGCCTCGTCACCCGCAGGATTACAGCGCCCTCTGGTGTCGAATATGTTTCTTACATCAACGAGTCATGACGCCGGCGTTTATTTGAAGTGTTGAGCTGAAAGCAGCAAGAAAAATGAGGGAGATAGATAGATAGGTAGGTAGATGGATAGATAGGTAGGTAGGTAGACTGACAAATGCTTCCATAGTACATTGTTTAAAAAAAAAAGAAAAGGCCGTAAAATATTTTTTGAATCCTGCGTAATTTATGTTTCACTTTGAGTTAAGAAAGCCCTGATAAGTTTATCTGACAAGGATTGTGTCAGAGTGTCGTCACCACCAACACACTGTAAAATCTATCCAAAGGGTCGTCATGTCGTGGAAAAGAATATTAAATACATATTAGGGTCAGACCCTAACTAGCAGCAACAGCACTACCATGGATTAAATCAAGTTTGCTAAAAGTACGTCGCAGAGGTTTTCTAAATTCACATTACAATTAAACACAAATGATTGTTATGACTATGGCAACTCTGACTATGTGGTGGTTTGATGTTTTTTTTTCTTCCCGTCAACCTCAAATGTTCTTACAGTATAAGACTCTTCATAAAAACAAAACAAAATCTTAAACTAACCCAAAACGCAATTGCTCACCAGAAGAGAGCATACTGTTTTTCTGGCGAACAACACTCAAGCACTAGCATGAAGCTAATTAGTTCAACTTGGTGCAGTTTACTTCAGTTGCGATGACATCACAAAGGTCCAGTTGTATTTTTCTTCACCTCTCAAAACAAGGTGGATACGTTTACATGTGATAATGTTCCTGGGAGATTAGGAATGTTGGCCTCGACCTGTTCTCTGAGACTGTGCCCATTTGGCATTGCTTTTTCCACTTACAGCGAAAAACATTTTCGAGAAAAGAACGCCTGTACATGAAATGAGAAGTTTCCTATCAGTTTCATTACGACAACTGATGAAACAAACCAGCAGCCACCGTTGTTAAATATTTATAAAATGATTTGTTTTTTCCGAGTTTTCACACCAATATCAATGCTGTCATTTGTCTTTCAACCAAGTTTTTTTCTATTCTACGCTCGGCACTCTCATAGTTGTCGTCTACTGCAATTTGTCATCTTCCTTTTTTATAGCCAGGCTATGGAAGTCCTCAGCGTGAACACAGATATATTCTTTGTTGCGTGCTGATTAAGTGAACCAATCATGGATATGAAGACATCAAACTTGTTTTCCGGAGCTGATTGCATTACCATGCTGTATATTCCGAACATAATGAAGCCGGGCCGCCTCGAGCAGTCGCAGTGGTGGCGGAACAGTTCACTCGCATGCGGTGACTTCAAATACCTTGAGCTGGGTTCCTGGGGCACAGGGACGTGTTTTATTTTAATGGGATTCGCCCTTCAACCGCGCAAGTGAGGTTCAAGTCTTTTCTGTGGCGAAGCCCTGCTGATTCGTCCTTCAACAAGACGCTGATCCCTTTAGCTCCAGGGATGCCGTTCGGTAATTAATCCTGACCCCTGAGCACCTGGAGGATGGCGAAAGAGAGGACAGCTTCCCCACTGGGATCAATAAAGAACCTCAAGGTTTACCAGAATTAGGGCTGAAGAGGCGCTGATGAAGCTTTTGGCCACTAGGTGTCTCACTTTTACCGCCCAAACCGCAGCGCGGGGCTGTGGAGCTGCCTGGACACACACAGAGAGAATGCGACTGCCAAATGTCCAGTGCAGACACATTTTTCTTCTTTTACCCTATCACTGTACGGCCAGTAAGAGGAAGCATTTCAGAGCTACATCAAACCGGGCTCAGTGCAAGGGGGGGGAAAAAAAGGAGCTTATTTTAGCTTATTTTCACTGCTGCCGCATTGATGCATCGTATGGGGGAGCTGATACCTGAAACCTTCTCAAGGTTATGCTTAATGTTTTGAAAATACTCACCTCCCATATGTTTGTCTACCCACATTGCAGTGAAAAAGAGGCAGATTAAAACCACCGTCAGGGGCAAAGTGCTAATTGTGCTAATTGCACAAAGTGTTATATCCCTGCAAGTTGATCTCCTGTCAATCCCCAACCGAGCGGCTAATTGGCACTTTCGCTCGTTCCTGTCCCTGCATTTAATCGCTTGGTCTACTGCATTTCCCATGCAAAAGAAAGAAAAAAAAAAAAAGCAGGTTTAATGGTACAAAAGAGCGACGGACAAATTTAACAAACACCAGTCTGGGTGTTAAACGTAAGCTGGGACGCTGGGTTTGTGCTTCAAGAACAAAAGCTGAAATAAAGGAAATCGTTATTTACTCGGAGAATCAGCCTAATTCAAACTGAATATTTTGACACTGTCCTATTGGAACAATATCTATGGAGGCATTTGCAATTTAATCACCAGAGATGAAACATATTAAAAATGAGTCAACAGTGGCAGCAGCAGCAGCAGCAGCAGCAGGCATTAAGTCCTGGACACAATTTCCTCTTAACTTTGCGGGGAGGGTGGAGAAAAAAAAAAAAGAAAATCCCCCAACCTTGCAAGAGATTGATTTCGCCGAAGACGTTCAAGCGTGGAGAGAAATCTAAAATTAAAACCAACATATGGCCGCTCGCTCTACATACTTGTCTTTCATACTTGTCTTTGGCGCGGCGCGTCAAACTGCCACGCCGTCCGATCGCCCTGTCACGCTTGATTAAAAAGGAGGAGAGGAAGCAAACAAACCCCTCTTCTACCCCTCCGCCGTTGCCGGGAACGACAGGCCTGGGTGTTCTCTGGCATCTCCTCGGGAGGGAGGAGAAGACGTGCTCGCCGGACCATCTCCCCCCCCCCCTTCATAATTTTTTTTTATTTCTCCCCTTCTTCTCTTCTCTCTCCGTTAAGCAAAGAGGCCGCTAAAGGAAAAGGGGGGCTGTCAGCGGTTGCGGCTGTATCCAAGCGCTCATTAAAGAGCTGTCTTGCAGCTGCATGCCAGGCTCCGGGAGAGACGGGCGGCGGAGACGGGGAAAGAAGAAAAAAAAAAAAAAAGAAGCGGCATCATGAAGGAATTCCATCCATCATCTTTTCCCGCCGTGACATTAATATCTGTCAGACACCCTCTGACGGCGGTGCCACGCCGTATGCGCCCCCCCCCCCCACCTCCTCCTCCTCCTCGGGCCCCCACCCCCCCCGGAGTGCGACATGTCTCTATCACAAGAGGCAGGTGCCTGGAGGGAGCGTGCAGACGTGTTTGTGTGTACTTGCCCTCCGCCTCCCCCTCCACCCCTTTGAAAGTGGGGGTGGGGGGCAGGAGAGGAGCTGCTGTTTTCTTTTTATGCCTCTCCCATCCCTGCCCTCCCTGTGATGAGTGCAGCAAGTGCATGTGCAATTTTCTATTTATTTTTTTTGCTTCCCTAAAAAAAAAAAAAAAAGCCCCCACCACCACCTCCACTGCTCCCACCACCACCTCCTCGTCCTCCTCCTCCTCCTCCAGCAGCAGCAGCATCACTGATATTCCTGCACAAAAAGGCAGCTGCTCTCTCCCCGCAAACCCACTCCGGGCTGTGGAACCAAAACGTTGGATCCGGAACTCCACTGCGGGCGTGTTTACAATGAAGCGGTGCCTAATGCGCAGTATCAGGGTGGAGCAGCGATATGAGGGGTGAAAGCACTGCGCTCAGCACATCACACGGATCCAGACGTAGAGGAGGAGGAGGGGGTTTTGGTGATGGTGGTGGTGGTGGTGGTGGAAGGACGAGGTCTGGCTGGAGGGCACGTCGGGCTCGCTGTCCCGTGTCTTCGCCGGAGCTGCGTGCGAAGCAGAAAATACCCCCCAAAAGCATCTTGTTAATTCGTCTTCTATTTATTTATTTCAACCCGCCCCTCCCCACTGAGATCCGTCTGATCCCCCCAGAGGAGGGACTCGCTCATCGCTTCTGCGTGAGCGGCTCCGCCTCACGGGGGGAAGACAGAGAGAGTGGGGTGGGGTGGGGGGGGGGCGGCTGCGTCTTGCTCAAGGACACGTCAGCAGTGTGGAACTTGGACGGCGGTTTGTTGTGTCGTCGACTTTGCCAAACCTGCTCAGGCGGTGAGATTTGAGGGGTGGCGGTTGGATGGTGGCGATGCTGGGGTTGAAAACGAGAACACTGCAAACGTGTGTCGCGCCCCCGAGCCGTCAGCCAGTGAGTGACACGTCCTATTTCTTCAAAAGTTTCAAAAAGAAGATATCTTCAACTAAAGTGTGCCTGGAGGCTTGACCCAAAGCTGCTGCTGCTTCTTCATGCAATGTAATCACTTTATTAAAACTTAACAGTGTTTTTTAGTGTAGTTAAACTGAGCCGATTTTATGGGCCCCATTTTTATGGACATTTCCAGATCCTTATTTTTAAATCCTGGACTCTGGTGGATCAGCCGAGCGGCAATTAATTATCCACAAAGCCGTCTTTAGCCTTCTGTTTATAGCCTCCTGCTGAAATGCGCCAGCTTTGGCCTCCTGCAAAAACGTACGTTTTTCTTTTTGTACCTTCCGCGTGTTTTGTAGAGGGCAATAAGTGGACTCTGGGATTCAAAACAAAAACAAGGATGTGTGAAAATGGGTTTCATCCGGCACCGTCAAAATTGACACTCGTCAACGTTGTGATGTCATAAAGGGCTGACTTGCACTAGATGTTTTATCACACACTGCCTGGAAAGTTGAGCGAGTGCGAGAAGGTCTGTTCACTGACAGCCGAGAGACACACACCATCATCATCAGGTCACGTTAGCGAATTCTGCCCTGTGAGAGCCACAAGACGCGTCAATTGTTGAAAATGGAGAGCTGAGAAAAATAAATAAATAAAAAATAAAAGCGTCGATTGGCTATATATATCTCCCAGATTGCCGTGGAGTTGGAGAAGGACGTACGAGGAGTTTTGCGGGCCTGCGGGGGATCGATACTTTCAATCTGTATTTCACGTGTGAAAGCAGCTTTCCTTTGACATTTTAATAGCAACAGGTCAATAAATTAAACATTGATGACGGGCAAACAGATTGCCTGTGAAAGCGGCGCAGCCTCTTGGCAGCCGCGTCTGCTGCATCCATCCCGGCCGATTACCCTCCTACTCCCCGGCGATACTCCCGTGATTGAAATCAAGCGGCGAGGAGCGCAGTTCACATTCACATTATGGGATTATTAGTGGCTCTATTACGGCGGGCCGCCAAACATCAAGGCGCCGCTCCTCCAAACCCCCCCCCAGTCACCGCCCGAACCCGTTGTCGCACCCTCGCTCTCATCGCCTCCCCAGTCCTTCCCTGGACTATCACCTCACTCAGCAGTTTCCGGCCTGAAGGAACGATCGGCCCCAAAAAAAAAAAAAACGCTGCGCGGCCGAACGCTGGTTAACCTCGAACGATCCGCTCAATGCCATAACTCACACTGAGGCAGGAAATGGGACTCGGTTGTCACCGGGTCTTTGACATTGCGCGAATGTTTCTCTTGCGCATCAACGAATCCCAGAATTGCAGAATTCGTCTCGTGGGGACAGAGCCTTTCTTTCTTTTTTTTTTTTTGGTTATTAAAAGGTCAGATGTCCAGAAATTCATTTTCCATCCTGGACTCCAATGTAGCATCTCTATATGATTCAGTATGCTAAGAACTCCTTTGGAGAGCAGCATATTTAGCCTCCTTTTTAAATAGGGTTCGGTCAACATTTTTGGCTAATTCGCCTATTGTCATAGTTACTTGAGTAGGTACATTCCATTTAGTAATCAGTGGCCTTTTGTTTTTTGCTCCAGGGAGCATAGACACAATCCAACAACTCCAAAATGCTCTCATGGAAAAAACTGTAACCTGTGTTATGGCAACAGGCAAATTTGCCAGAATGTTTCGAACTATCCCTTTAATGTTCAAGCGTCGGTTTCCGAGTAAAACGTATCTTCTCTTGGTCCACATCTTTGGACCGTTGTCATCATTTGAGTGTTGTCTCTTAGCGGAAGGAGCTTCTGGGAGATGAACCAATCAGGTCCAGGCGTCTGACTGGCAAACCAAGTTAAGGTTGGGCTTTTTTCCACGCCTGCATCGATACAATAGAGTCACATTTTGTTGTCGGGGAACGTTGTGAAAGAGAATTTTGCATAATTAGAGATCTTTTGATGTTTAGAGGCTGAAGTGTGCAGTAAATGAGGCGTGATTGTTGTTGTTGTTGTTGTTGTTGTCTTTGACTGTGCGCGCGCGTTTCTCTTCCAAACCGCAGAGTTGCAAACGATTGCAAAAGATCCGCGGGAAAAGTAGCACACATTTAGTCCAGCACTCTCAGCTTCCTGTTTTTTGGACCTTCGGCGCTTCTGAATTGCGGGGCGGTGGACGCATGAGACCGGCTAAAAGCAGTTCAAAAGAACCTCGCTGAGAGCTGTTGTCTCGGACCTGGGAGAGGTCTCGGCGCCCACAACTCCGCAGTGTTTTCGGCACTGTTCTGAAAAGTGGAGCAATCAAAAGAAGTGGAGAAGTGTTTGTATCTCTATAGGTTCCGTGTTAAAATCCCTTTTCAGATCTTTGTTTTCTCCCACGGTAATCATCCAGAAACTCAGTTGGACCTCGGGGAAACATTGCGTTTAACCCTGAGTTTGCAGCCTTTTGCAAAACAAAAAACAAACCAAAAAAAAAAAAAAAACAGTGGCTCAGTCTTCTTCTTACTGCTGAAAGTGAAGTTCTGCTCAGTCAGGGAGGACAGGCAGACAGGCCCGGAGAGGACAGGGATGCATCGGCGAAGGGAATTAGCATAACTCGGGACCTTTTCCATGGCTTGCTTACAGGCTGCGGCGCGCAGCAAATGAGGCGCGACTGTTCCCGTGCCTTTTCGACTTCGTGCGCGCATTCCCTCTTCGGTGGGCGGGCGGGAGATAGTGGGGGGTGGGGGGCGGCGGGGGGGAGGTGCGCAAATCCCTCCGCTAGTCGCAAATCCTCGCCGGACACGAGTGCCTTTCACGGGGGACGCCGCCAGCGTCCGCACGCTTTTTAAGCCGCTTTGAAACTTTGCGAGGTTGCGGCTGCGGCCTCGCCGCTCTCGCCGCTCTCACCCCCCAGCCCCCCACCCCAACCCCATCCCTCCTCCACCCGCTCCCCCCATCCCGGACGTGCACGCGCCCTCAGATTGCTGCAGCAAGCAGCAGCAGCATGCCGCCGACTGCCTCTGACAGGACTCTCCTTGGACTTCTCCTCTGGGCCATTTGTCAGCAGGCGAGGAGGCAAACCCCCCCCCCGTCCCCGCCCCCTTCCACCACCTCAACCCCCCCGACTGGCAGTTGACTGTAACGGCTGCTGTTTTCAGCGGCGAGTGAGCAAACGGCCGGCCGGCAGACTGGCTGGTGCTGCACAGGAGCTGCGGGATGAGGAATAACACAGAGGCCCGAGCTGTGCAAACATCATCCTCGGCTCATAGCCGCTGCGACAGTACGCGCCCAGCGGGCATAGATCAGCATGTCTCAAGCGGTGGGTCGTGACCCAAATGTGGGTCAGGGAGCTGTTTTGATTGGGTCTAAGGAATTTAAAAATATACTAGGGCTGTCAGTCGATTAAAATTTTTAATCGTGATTAATCGCATTAGTATCCTGAGTTAACTCGCGATTAATCGTAAATTAAGTGCAATCTTTTTCCCGTGCTCTATTCAGTATGTAACTTAGCAAGATGTTTATTGCGTTTATTATACGCGCTTTGGTCTGAACCCGGCCGAACGCACGCACGCACGCACGCACGCACAACACAGAGAAGTAGAGGGGGCTGCGGCCCACCAGTGATTTTCGTAAGCTTCCGCCTCCGGTGTTAGAAAAATGAGTGCCGCTAAAAGAGTTTGAGTTAACACATTATTAACGCATTAACTTTGACAGCCCTAGCATATACATATTTATCGAGAAAATGTTGGGCATTTATTTTTGCAGGACACACAATTTAGTAATTGCATTTCAATAACTTATCTACCAGACATGATAGAAAGTTGACTTGCGTTTTTGTTTTTGAGGAATACTGTAAATTTTGAGAGTTGAGAGCCGCTCAGAATGAAAACGCTCGCCAAGATGCTCCACCCGCCCATCCCCTACCCTCCAAACCCCTTGGTTAATATTTCATCGCTTTTTTTTTTTTTTTTTTTTTGCAAAAAGGGGAAACGGGACAAAGTGATGAACCAGCAACCATCCGAAGGATGACCATATGTTGCGTCCCCGAGTGCGCCAGCTTGTTTTCCAGGAGCCTCGTCTGGCGGCGCGATTAATCATCATTTCAGACGGTCGTGCAAGTTTTGGAGGGGGGAAAAAAAGACTTTTCATTCTCCACCCCCTCCAGAGGGCTGTTTTATTCTGTTTTACAGCTCGCCACCAAAGAACAGGCGCTCTGCGGCAGGACGCTCAAGTTGTTGCAGGTGCGAAGAAGCCGCCGCGTTTTCTTCCCCTTTTTTTTTTCGAGGAGACAAAGTAGATCCGCGGTTCTAATTAGAGCGAGCGGCTATCTCGGCGGGCCTCCCGTCGCCGCGCGTGGCCAAACCTTCTCTTTAATTACTCACAGAGAAAGGAGGGTGTCGGGAGGAGGCATTGCGAGGAAGGCTGTGAGCGTGTGTGAGAGAGAGAGAGAGAGACGGAGGGAGAAAGTGAGACGCGGCGGACGACTTCTGCTGCGTGGCAAGCAAAGATTCACGCTCCAGCCGCGGGAAGCCGCTCCTCAGACGTTCCATCCATCACGGGGCGCCGTCTGCATCTCGCAAGGAATGATAATGGCGGTCACACGCAAGCTTTCTGAATGTCAGATTTGGTTTTATTTTTAGAATTTGGAAATTCAGCTCCTTATTTATTTATTTTTTTTGAAAGAGTTTGAAGGCTCGGCTGGCATACCGATGAATGTTTATGCCTTTTGATGTCCTGGACCTTTTCTACCAAACACCTGCTTAATTAATGACATTCACGCTGGCTTTGCCGCGGCGTATTGCAAATGAGCAAAACTCAGATGTTGTTTTTTTTTTTTTTGATTTGAAGGAAAGCAAATTTGAGCTGCATCTTGTCCTGACGCAGCAGATGGATCTTTTCCCAGATCCACTCAACGTCTTTCAGGTATCTGTCTGAAAAATGAAGAGTTTGTAGGACTTTGGAAACAGGCGGCTTATTTGAGGATTTAACCAAAAGTCAAGAGAAAGTCAAAAGAAACCGTCTTTACAACCAATCAAAGAGGAAATTGTTGCATCCAGCAGCGTTCGCCCAAATTTACACCCACTGGCCAATTCATTAAGCACACTCGTTCAGCTGCTTGTAGTAGCTGTTCAGCCAATCACATAGCAACTCACTGCATTTAGGCGTGCGGTTGTGGTGAGGACGACTTGCTTCAGAATGGGGTAGAAAGTGACTTTGAACATGATGAACGTGGTTGCTGGTGCCAGACGGGGCTGCTCCGACTGTTTCCCAAAGTGCCGACCTTCTGGCATTTTCCACGACGTGGCGTCCGCCTCCTTGGGTCTGCAGAGAGCGGACCCAGTAAGGGAGAATGTGAGCGGGTCAGCGGCAGTGGTGTGGAGGGAAATGCCTGGATGTCACGGGTCAGATGGAGACTACGGAGAGGCAACTGGAAGTCTAATCACCACTGGGTTACAACCAGGGTGTGTAGGATGCAATCTCGGAATGCACTTTATCATGCACTCGCTAGGTGTTTTCCGAAAAAAGGGAACAAATTTACTTATGCTTATAAGAGCAGCCTGCAGCAGCTGCTTCCTTGTTTGTCACGCAAAGGAAGCCGATTGGTTAATCGATAAAGGGCCAATGGACAACTCTTTCGGGCCGGAACTTTTCAAAGATGGGTTTATGGATTTTCAAACTACGCTCAAGCTAGGAGTGCAAACAGCAGTTTCCTAAAGATTCACTGTCAGTATCCGGTGTTGCGAAATCAACAAGAGGCTAGAAAAGAAATCCTTTTCAGAGGCAGAAAAACACATTCATAAGGTCAAGCTGACATTATGCCACGTCTTATGCATGTGCCCTTTGAGTAGCGGTCCGGAGCGCCGGATCGTTAGCCGATGAATGTACGGGCATGAAAACACGGCGGGTGGAACGGGTTCCGCCTGCTGCCTCCAGATGTCTGTGTCAGAGCCGAGGCCCAAACAGCCGGGAGCCCTTTGGCCCTGCTGGATCCTCGTCGGGCCACTCGGCCAGCTGCGTCCGGCACCGTCGCTCGTGTCAACTCATTAATTCACAGCGGGACCAAATACGCGCTGTTGACACGTGCTGCCCCGAGTTCACGCCAGCCTCTCATCCTAGTCTCACGCCGCATCCTCCTGCTGGCCAAATTGGATATGTGCCACGCGCAGCAAACACCACCACCTACTGGCCGGCACGAGTAATGGTCTGAACAAAAAATTGAACAAAGGCTTTGTCCTTTTTTTGAACGGAACCCAACGCTTTGAGGGAAGCCTGTAAAAAAGGTCCAGTTGTGTCACAGACGACATACTCGGTTCTGTTAAGGCTCAGCTGCAATGCATTCTGGGACTCTCATACTCTGTCTCTTAAAATCGTCTTCTTTGAAGAAATGAAAACTCTTCTTCCATCGGCTGTGTCTTTTGGAACGGTCTTGTCGCAGGTACTATGACATGATTGGCCAACAGATTCACACGTGGACCAATACACATCCTGCATTAAAAACCCAGCGAGTAATTTCTGACTAAACATCAACTACACCACCTGTTGCTTCAATCAAATAAAGATATTTGCATTGGGGAAAAAAATACAGACAACTATTGATTTTCCAGATTCCTCCCTCACGGATTAATATCTCTGTTTTGCAAAGGTGCAACGTATGTAACAGCTGTCACATGATTAGTTTCAGCTAGCTGGGCAGCAAACGTAGACACGGAAGGATTCTGACATGACCAATTTCTTCACATTCTAACTGTGAGGAGAGCCATTACTGCACTCTTCCTCCGGAGTCTCTTGTGAGGCTCAGCGTGGTTGCGTGATTCTGCGTCACTGTTTACCTTCTGTTTTGGAAAATGAGGAGGCTGATTGCGGAAACCTGCTAGCCTGATGACACACCTGTGACACATGATTACCCATAAACCCTCAGAATTATCCTTGATTGTGAGAGGTTTACATTCCTCCGCATGGCGGAGAGCAGATCAACTCGGCCGCCTGGGGGGAGTCGGGGAGGAGAGACAGACCGGTAAGCAGGAGAAAAACAAAAATAATAAAACAACAAAAACTTGTTGTTTTTTTCCACTCGGCAAGGGAGCGGGGGTTCCGAGGGGAGGCTGCATTTCTTTGGCTTGTTGGTGGGCCGCACACCTTCTTAGTTACCATGGTAACAGCCCTTCCCCGTGCGGATTTCGAGCTCCATCCCAGGGGCCGGCGCTTGATTGAATGGTTGTCAGGTTGCGAGACGCGCGGTGACGTACGAGAGCCGCGTACGCTGACGGACACGCTTCACACGGAGGCGGGGAGTCCAGGGCGACAGAAAGGATTCTATTGTATGAGGCATGCGCATACCTTTATGCGCAACAGCAGCTTGCGTTATGCTGAGGGTTCCTGGGTGGTCTGGAAGGATTTATTTATTTCAGGCTTGAGAGAAATATGAACAATTTCTCATCCTGTAGCTTTTTGAAAGGTCCAGTGTGTAAAATCTGGCCTGATTAAGGGTTTTTACACTTGTAAAAGCTTAACATACTGCCCATAAATACATTAATAAAAGTGCATACAGTGTCGCAGGACAATATAATACATAGAGCATTAAGGGTCTTGCTCCCAGTTAGCTGCCATCTTTCACCGCCATATTTCTAAGGAAGCCCAGTGTGGCCAATCCAGCCCGCCTGACAGCACGTTTCGTATTTAGGGTAAACTCTCATATCGTCAAATAAACCAACAAAGAAGAAGGTGGACAAGGTGTCCAGGCTTGTGTGCGCAGCCACCGTAGTTCACTGGCAAGCTCGGGAGCAGGATGGCGAGTCGGTGAGCGCTGCAATCTAAGATGTAACCACTTGATGTCACTGTTTCTGCTCAAAAAAACTGCTCCAAATATTACACACTTAATCTTCACTTAATAAAATTATATATAAAAGAAACTAAAAAACAAAAAAAAACTTAGGCTCCTTGTTATACCTTACATTGTTTGCTGAGGCAGACCAAAAGCCACCCGATGCCCCGACGCCTCACATTTTAATGTGCAGACAATGTGCGCTTTAAAGAGGCGAGCCGCTGCGTTTCCCGGCCTTCGCCTCGGCGCTCATTCATTGTGATACTTAAGCCCTCGTGGCATTTAAATTGCCTCACCTTTCATCTTATGCAATTGTCGTCAGGTTACGGGGCTGCCGGCGACAAGGCTGCCCGCCTTTGCATTGAACACTCGGAAAAGGACGTTCAGAAGGCCCCATTGTGCGACGTTTCAAAAAGGCTACGCGAGGCGCCAACGGAAAGCGGAAGAAAAATAGATAACTAGATAACTTTGTGTTTCTGTTCGCTAATGCCGCCTTTATACTGGGGAGGAGGCGGCCGCAGTGCGCCGCAGAGCAGAACCCGCACCGTCCGGGCTTTCCTCATTTCTCAGCCGATATTGCGGCAAAGAAAAATGGGACATTGACGGCGACGGTGTTGCGTTTTTTTGTTTTTTTTTTCTTCCGGCCGTCAGTTGCTATCAAAACACACGCGGCGGCTCTTTAAACGCTTGTTTATCCAAAAAACACAATGACAAGTCACGCATCCCCCATAAGAGCATTCATCCTCCTGCTGCTTTAACCTGCCAAGCTTACATAATGGGAAAACAAAACCTTTTCCCCTTTTTTTTTTTTTTTTTTTACCCCCCCTTCCAAAGCAGTCAGCCGTTATTAGATGGTGATGACTCTGGCGGACGTCCAGGCGAACCTGCCACCGACTCTGCCAGCAGAGCCCCGCGCGAGCTAAAAAAAAAATCACTTATGGGGGGGGAGAAAAACAAAAACAGCGCCCCCCGCAGCCTCTCCAAACAGCCAATATTATCACCTCTATTCGAAGGTATATGATCTGTACTGTACTGTGTCGTAGATTAAAGGGAGGTGGAGTGGAGGGGGTGCGGTGGAAACGCAACAGTAGCTCGGGCCAATTGCATAAGTGGCTCGCAAATGAAATGGTTATGTTTATGACCCCCGTCTTTAAAAAAAAAAAAAAAGAAAAAAAAAGCCCGTTCCATTAGAGGTGAGGGTGAGGAGGCGAGGTCACACATGCAACTCATGCAACTGCCGCAGCACTTATGCAACAAAACAGTCCCTAATGCATCGCGGCTGAAGAGGCGCTTTGTAGGTGTGAAAGGCGCCTCGTTGCCTGTAGCGGCGGCGAGCGCGGCTGAAATATGCAGCGGTAAATATTTCAACAGGGGAGGTGAGATGGGGGGTGAGCGGGGGGTGTAATGCGCCGCTTTGAACTGGGGCTGCATACCGACGTGTGCAGCGTACACGAATCCCGAAGCCCGTTCTCGCATATTTTTTTTTTTTTTTGCGCGACGGCGCTAATTTGCAGCCGCGAAAGTCATCGGGACGCACGTTGTTTTCGCAGAGTTGCGAGTCGGTTTCATTTGCACGAAACCTCTCCGTGCTCGCCCAAATTTTGTACCAGGAGTTTTGCAGAAGAAGCGGCAGAATTTGTAAAGGCGTCTGTCCAATTTCTCAGCAAAGTTAGCGCGCTCGCTTGAGTCGGAACCATCGGGGGGAAAATGTTTTATGGAAATTCACTCCGATGTAGCGAACATTTAGCTTGCGTGGTCTGCAACTTGCCACCTGTGAATTCACGCATCGGTCTGGACGCATAAGGAGTCCGAAGCGTTTTTTTGGCCTTATTTACGAAAAAGATATTTCCCTCAATTCTCCCTCAATTCTTCCGCTGGTTTTGTTTACCTCTGCTTCTGCTAGCGGCAACGTAGCGTCGTCCTAGCTACACTTTACGAAGTCTCGTTGATTAGCATCGTCTCTCGACTTTGTTTTTGTGTATTTTATTTTAAAATGCATTTTCTAAAGGTTGCTTTAAATTCATTTTATGAAAATTCACTAATTGTCAGTGTGTCAGCAAGGTTCTCTCACTTAAACCATGTTGCTGGAATGGAAATAATGGTTCTTTTCCCCAGTGAATATCTCTCTGTAGTCAACCTCCTCTCTTGGGTCTCGATTAGCAGCAAAGCAACGGGGGGAAAAAGAGACATTATTATTATGAAGTATTTTTATATTTATTGCTGGCATATTACCATGCATGCACTCCCAACGTCATGCAGCCTTTCTGTTTTCTTGTTTGGTTTAGTTTTTTTCCACCCTACTGCTATGCACCACCGCCGTGTTGACTGGTTTCGCAGCGTATTGAGCCGTTTCCCAGCTGCGGGAGCCGATGCCAGTTGCGTCAAGCCCGCCCGTCTCCAGATTCTAGACTTTTCTTTCCCTCTTTCTTTTTGCCTCGGCGATGGATGCGCGGGCACTTTCGCCAGACTCGAGCGGAAGCGGATCGATGCGTTATGTTGACAATACATCACAAGAGCGCCGGAGATGCCGTTTGCAATGAGGAGCCATTGACGGACGACGCGGGAGCCGCAAACAAAGGTCTCAACATCCGAGTCGGCCCCCAGAGTGGCGAGTCGTCGTTTCTGCACAACCGCTTTCCGTCCCCTCCTTTCAATGACATATCGAAGTGGGACGCGGGCCAAGGGGGAAACTTTTAGTCACGCATAACGGAATGCTTCTCCCTCCGTCATGATTTCTTCCATTTCATCTATCGGAACCTCTGGCTTTGACATAAACGTGTTGCCAGAGTGATGTCACCGCAGCTAAATCAGCGCCACGGAGGCCTGCCTGCATTTTTACAGCGGCGACGAAAGGTGTTGTTGGATCGAAACTCATATCCGAAGATTGATATTTACACCCGCGCGCACTAATTCTGCGAGAATGTTTATTTTTCACGGCGGCGTAGAGTTGCTCGACTATTTGCGGGAACTATTCCCCGCAGGTTGGCAGGAACTACCTCTACTTCTGCCTGTAATGCGCGCTGAGGCTGTGAAAATTCCCTGAAATGCCCTCCACACACACGCACGCGCACGCACAAACACACACACACACACACACACACACACACACACACACAGCTCCACTGAGGTGTGATGCACGGTGATGATAGATTAGCGAAAGCACAGTCAGGGGAGGCTGAGAGCAAAAAAAAAAGAAAAGAAAAACCCAAACAAACAAAAAACAAAAATGCAGAGCCGTCCTCGGGGGGGTGGGAGGCGGAAAACTGCAAAGATACTGCTGCAACCCCTCGACAAAAACCTTCGGTACAACTGCGGGAACCTGATGAAGATATCTTAACCAAATGTCCCTGCAGCAAATTTTGGTTTCCTTCTCTCGTCCGAGCATCGAGTTCTTTAAAAGCTTTGATTTTACTTGCTGCTGCATCAAAAAAGCAAATCCGCAGCGCTCCACGTGGGAGGCAGCAGCTTTTGATGGTGAAGTCGGACTCAAGTAAAACCTCAAGCGAACTCAAGAGATGAAAGTTTCTTTTTTATTAATTAATTATTTTTTTTATTTATTTTTTATTTTTTTAATGTTTTTGTCCCCTTATCTGGTTACGATGCTTAATTACCTGTGTAAACAGATAAAATGTCAGCGATGCGTCGAACTGATAAGCAGTGATTCATATACCTTGGTGAGTCGGAGATGTTGCGCCTTAATTGTGTATCGGTCAATCTGTGGCAAAAATTGATTTCAAGACTTTTGAAGACGGCCGGACGTGTGCAACGCCTCTCTTAAAGGTTTGGTCCCACATTTATTCACAGGTATTTTGCTAGTTTAGCTAGTTTAATTACGGTAGTTTCGTTCATTTACTAAGTTAACCTACTAGTTTAGTTTAGTTTTTTTTTTTCATGGAATTGCTTATCCCCAAAAAATCTATAGATGTCTGGAAAACACCGTGTATTAACCCTCTGTTTACAGCCTGCAGCAAAAATGGTCATTTTTAGCTTCTTGCTAAAACTAAAACATGATGCTTGTTTTTTGAAGTATTTCTTCCGTCTTTGCTGTCGTGTTTATCGTGCATCCAATCAGCCCCCCACACTCCCTACCCGACCCCCAACACACACGCACACTGCACGCTCATTGCTTTCTCCCTTTATGACCGTCGCCGCTTCCTGTATCGATCGCCCCGCCGTGTTATCAATGTACATTAGCTGCTAATGCTGATTAGCTGCATGTGAGAATAATTTGCGGGGCAGCATGATAAATGTGGCCGGCGCCGTATGTCTACTTGATGTAATGAGATTAATGCAGTCAGCGGGTCGGCGGACGGCGGCTCAGGCAAACTAGAAAGTGTTTTTTTTGTTTTTTTTGTTTTTTGCGACTCCGCGCGGCCCGTGTGGAGCCCGCGTGCGGGTTCTGCGTGCGCGCCACCTGAAAATTGTGTTTTCTCAGAATTCCATCTGTGAAAATGGGGCCTGATGGTCAACATAAAGTCCGCAGTCAGCTCCCCTTCGCCGGGGGAGGATGCACACGCCGCTGATTTCCATGGAGACGGAGAGAGAGAGAGACAGAGAGAGAGAGAGAGGAGGGTGCGCTGGGGGGTGGCAGGGTGGAGGCGAGGGGTGTGTGTGTGTGTGTGTGTGTGTGTGTGTGTGTGTGTGTGTGTGTGTTTGTCGAGGGGGGGGGCTTCCCCTCCCCGGATGATAAATGAGTCTACACCGCGCTGTCATTTGTACTTTGGCATCCAGTCCGAGCACAATTTAGTGTAAAATATAACGCCGGCCCCTTCAGATGACAAAGTTTAATGCTGATATATGAATAGACGGAGTGCATCCCCAGCTGCTATTGAACACGGGGTGGTAACTATTCTTCTCAAAGGGCAATTAATTAGCGGGCGGCCGCACGCGCTCACACAGCCACTCAAGAGGATGGACACTGTAAAAGACAGAAGAGAGAGAAAAAAAAAAACAGAGGACAGCTGTGCAACAACAAAAAAAACGCAGTGGAGTCAATGCAGTGATCAGCGGCGTTAAATAATTAGAGACTGGCCTTAGGGGACAGGGGGAGGCGGAGGGAAGTGAAGGCTCACTCCAGGAAATGACTCTCGATGCCAAATGGCTTCTCCCCCACAGCTCACTGGTCAAAGAAATTTGACAAAGAAGTTTCCCTATTAAAAGGTCCCACAATATCCCCATTTTAGTACCCATGTATTCATATTTTTCTTTTATCCCCAAATGTATCATAAATGTATATATCAGAATTTTTCCAAATCGCCAGAAAACAGAACTCTTAGCCCTATGTTCAAGGCCTCCGGGGGGGAAGTATTACGCTTCCTGCTCAAACTGGTGGTTTGCAGAAGCGGCAGAAGTGGATGTGAAGCCATATTGCCGTTTGTGACATCACAAAGGTCCCGTCTGCCAGAACTGTGACCTCGAGGGCACATAAGTGGAGCTTTGACAGTATGAATGGAGAAGCAGATGATTTTTCCCATTTCTGAGAATTCACAGCCAGGCCAAGGAGAGAGTTAATTGTGCATAATTTGAGCCATTCAACTTTGAGTCTCCCCTCACAGCCGCCTTCATTAAAACTTTCCTATTAAAACATATCACAAAAGCAGAAAAATATGTTGTTTTTTTTTCATCTAAAATTCAACAAGCTAAATTAGGATGGGTCTAATCAGTTCTCAGTACATTCGGAGTGACTGCCAGAGCCAGGGCTGATAGAAATCAATGATTGTTTGGATAAAAACATTCGGAAAACAAAAAACAAAAAAAAACAAAACCCGGCTGTAATTACGAGTTCGATGAGTGCGGTGGATGAAATTGCTCCATTTCATGTAAAAGGGGTCACCTGCGGTGATAAAGCCAGGGAGGAAAAACACCCTTGTTTACTGCAGCCGCCAAGCTTTTAGCATCCTTTAGCATTATGTTTTGGGTTAAAAGCAACCCAGCGCCGCTCGCTCGCTCGCTCGCTCTCACCTTGCCGCGTGTCGCCACCTGCGCGGCACCTAGCCGTGCTATTCGGAATTTAGGAAAACGGGTCGTTTCTGGCGGGAAAACGTGGCGACGTTGGGACGATGTTTACAGCCGTGGGAGAAAAAAAAAATTGACATAACGGAGGAAGCAGTTTCTGTTTCTGTGCCCTCAAAACGTTGGCCCGATTCAAGCGCTCGTCGCCTCGGTGCATTTCACTTCAGGTGTGTTTATTTTAAAGCTCGTCGGATTTGGCGAATTAAAGCCGCGTTTTATTTGTCGCAGAGAACATCGGGCGAAAAAACAGGCGGCGAGCGCGCGACGTAATCCGAAGCCTATTTGACGTAACTCCGTCTCCGAGCATCTTGCTCACCTTGTGATTTACATCCCGGTATCAGGTCATCGGGTATGTCTGTTCAGCTGGATGCAAATCCTGTCCTCCACTAATAATTCAGCAACGCTGCAGAGGCTCGTAGGCGTCGTCAATGAATGAAGAAGAAAGATGATTTCACAGCTGCTTGATCCCATCACGTCAGTGTGGACCAATGTTCTCTCAGCAATGAATCCAGCCCAAGATTGAAGCCACTGTCCACGAAAAAAGTGTGCATAATTTTTGATTGTGTAGAATTGTGGCAGTAATTGTAATCCTTGACCCCGATCTCGACGATTCTCAGTGAAAATCTGAGTTGAAAATAATTGAACTGTTCCTGATTAGGACATGGGATCCTTGATTTACAATCCCAATTGGGCTGCTTATGTTGGTGGTACCCAAACAGCTAGTGAGAAATCGCCAACTAGGAAGCTCTGATTTTTGCATAATTTTAAAATTGCGACCACGCGGCAAAGACGACAAAAACAAAACAGCCCCCGACGTCAAGTTGAACCAAAGAAAACCAGCTTGTTTTGGACTCTGGCTGCAGCGCAAGTACTGGTCTAATGTGGCGCACAACCCGTGCCACCACCAGCAACTGATGGAGGGCGGTTTGTTTTCCACCAAAGCCACACCGTTATCCCCGCCACCATTTGTTCGTTTGTCCCCTTTAAGGATTTTCGCTTTGGTTTGTTATTTGAGTCGTAAGGAAATGATCCGCCCTGGCGTTTTGCCCTCTCCCGGCCGATAAACGCCGCCCTTGTTGATAAAGTTCCATTAACATTCCACCGACGGCGGAGCTGCGCCGCCGTTATCAGCGCCACCTTGGAGAGGAATGCATAATTAAACCCCCCCCCCCACAGTTGTGAAATACAAATAGGTGTGGTCTCCGTCTTGTCATTAGTCTGGGGCTGATTCCGCGCGGGCCGGCGCCGTGTCTCCCAGCGCCGTCTTCAAGGGGAGATGGGGAAGAATCATTAAGCCACACAGAGGCCCAGCCGCGCCGCCGAAGTGAGACATCCCCGAGGTCAGCCTGTGCCCGCTCCTCGGAAATTGCACGGACCTTCGGCTGTTGTATTCTCGAGGCAGAAGGTCGGCGTAACATTCGGATTTTTGGATACAATATTACAGAAAATGCACTGTGATACCTCAAGAATGTGTCTCATTTTTGGTCAAAATACTTGAATTTCCAACTCAATGTTTTTTTCTGGGACAATTTTCCCATATTCCACTAATTGTTTAGCAAATTAAAAAATTTTAAGTGGGTAACCTGTATTCTTTTTGGTGTTACGGTCCTCAAAAACCACTATGATCGAGAAGAAGACCTTTATTGATCCCACAGTGGGGAAATTTGTGTAATTACAGAAGCAAAACTGAATAGTGGAAAGATTGAGAATTATATTAATTAAAGAAAAAAGGCAATAAAGAATAAAAATAAAGTATTTGTAGGTATAAACAGAAAAGAAAAAAAACAAGATATTAACGTCTTATGGACAGTTGAATTCCATTTTAAGTCTGTTTTTCTTTTCTTTCATTGAAATCTTCCCTTTTTGACTTATATCGCGTCTTTACCCAAAAACAGCTTCTTTTTTGCAGGTGTTGCCAGGGCAGCATCTTAGGTTTGCCCTTGTCACTGCACACTGTATGGGAAACGAGGGACATTTTTAGCCTCCGGCCACTCTTTCCTACAATCTTACATCGTCTTGTGTACCAGAAGGCAAACAGCAAAAATCCTGACATGGCTGACGTGGACAGAATCCAGGTGGTCAGCCCCTTCTCAGGCTGCTGAGGAAAAAACGGAACATAAGGTGATCACAAGTCCAAATTTGACTACTTACACCGTGTACTACATTTTCTCTCTATTTTTCCCGGACGGCCCTTCCGACACGACCTCGCGGTGGCTAACCTGACAGCGGATGAAGCCTTCAGAGGCTGATAAATTTGACACTGGATGTGCCCTTTTCTCGACAAATGCAGAAAGAAAATTGCCTGAGTTGCCTTGCTGCAAAACTCGGCACACCAGAGAGTGTCTCATGCACTTGAGGAAACTGACAGAGAGGGTTGTCAGTTTGATATTAGGTCAAGTTCTGTTGCACCTTAACAGCGAACAATGTTTTTTTTTTTTTTTTTTTGGAGTGGCAGCTTCTCTCTGACAGGCTCTTGTAAGACGTTTGCCAACTAAAGCTTTCACTCACTCTCCTTTCCGGAAGTACAAGAGTCTTTTTATAGTGACAGCCCTGACAGTAAAGGTGCTAGCGAAAAAACGCTCAGCGGTTCGCGCGAGAGACGTCTGACTTCTGCCGCTTTAATCTTTGTTTATTCAAGCCTCTTTGCGGGCGCGCTGCCTTTGCTCAGCTAAATCAGACCTCCAGGCCAAAACGAGGCGTTTACGGGGAGACAAAGTGAGTTGTCAGTAACTTGGAACGGTAGGTGTCAGTGCGCTGCGTGGATTGGATTCCACAAGGAATCAGGAGATGAAGAAATCGTAGATTTTTTTTTTTTTTTTTTTTTTTTTTTTTTTTTTTGCATGTTGCAGGAGACCTCAGTCAACAAAAACTTAACTAAACTAAACTTAACTACTTAACTTGACTAAAAAACTCGAACCGCCTTTTGATTCGGTAGCAGCGCTGTATTCCTTATTTTCTGCTTCATGTTTCTTGAGATGCCGAATGAAATGAGTTGTCATAGGAAGCTCTGTTGGTGCCACCACGTGACACCATGAGCTTGCAGACTTTGCATATCGCTGCGGGTTCCTCTTCCAACTCGTAGAATCGCCACACGGCCGACATAGTTGTTTTGTTTACACACGTGGAGACGTGCGGAAACCTTCGACCGTTCGTAGCACGGCGGTGAAGAGCAGTAGAGGGCAGAAATGCGCCTCTTATTTAGACCTACCGATGTACATGTAATAAAATGAACGTTATTGATATATTTCAAGATCGGATCGGGGATTTTTTTTACACACATCGGCGGATCACTGATCTAATAAAATATGCTACATCAGCATTCCGATTCGATCCAAATGATCGGATCGGGACATCCCAATAATCTTGTAAGACATAAACAAGGAACCTGTATTTCTTCTCCTTTTACTAAACTAGACTATGTTTCCTTCATGCTTTTCTCTCTTACCACCTGACCTGGGCATGAGTTGAGTTGAACAATGTGTTGCATCACAACTTGCCACTAGGTGGTGCCACCACTAGACTGAGCGACTGAGAACGCTCTAGTCTTGGAACTCGCTTCACGAGGAAAAAAGGTAGGTGCACGTAGATGGTGCAGGTTGATGGTGCAGGTTGATGGTACAAGTTGTCCCTCCAAGAAGAACCGAAAACACTTTCCACTGCAAGATGGCGGCAGGTGTGTGGCCAACAGATCTCAGACTTTAAAGTGGAGCAATTCCGCCTACCATGCGAGTCTCAGGTGAAATAAATCCCATCAGATCGTGTAAAAAAAAACAAAAAACATCTAACATGTGAGAGCAACATCTCGCGTCTCTCCGTCGCCTTCTCACCTGTTTCCACTGGGTGTCGGCGTGTTTTCCCCACGCTGCTAGAGATCTGCAGCGTGGATTCGTCTGCAGTAACGCCAGACAACCAGGCCGGTAACAATTATCGCCTTTCGATTCAGCTGCAAGCCTGCTTCAGCCAACCGGGGGGGTGGCGTGAGAATTTGTCACTTCTTACAGAAGGAAAACACCCCGGTTAGACGCATTGACGATAAGCCGCTGCACGTCGAAGCCGCTACGAGCGACGGATCGGTCCCGGCTGTTTGCGCCAGGGTGCTTCTTGGCCGCCCGAGTTGCCTCGGGTTAAGAATTAAAAAGTTTACATGTGGTAATTTGAGCCCCAGCAATCAATAAAAAACTTCAAACATTAACACAAGTTTTCCAATCATGGAGGTCTCCCGCCTGGAGCTACTGCTTTGGAAAAAAAAAAAAGTGAATGGAAACTTTGTCGAGGCGCATTTACCTTCGATGCGATGAAATTTTAATGAGCCCCACGAGAGAAGCGGGGAGTCGCATAATATGTGCGAGTCCTGCTCTACCCAAACAGCTTCAAGTGTGCTTCTAGCACTGAGGGGGCCCAATATTTACTGATTTTTTTCTTTCCCCAACTCACACCCGCCGTGGGTTTTCTTTTTCCTTTCAGTTTTCATTTTAAGCCTTGTTATGTGGCGTTTGGGAGTGACATTTCGAGTGAGAACATGAGTCCGAGTCCCGGTGTGATCGCCACCGCCGCCGCCGTTGCCGCTGCCGAGACACAATTTGAGGAAGCGCAACTTCCAGTGAAACAAGAGCCGCTCGGTTCCCAGAATCCCTTGCGGTGGTGGTCATCGGGCCGCGGGCTGTCGCTCTAACGTCGTTGCATCTTGCGCCGGTTCCTGACCGGAGTCCGACTGGAGGCTCCTTTGGTATGCCAGGCAACCGCCACTGAGGGCGAGGCGAGTCCTTTAAATTTTGACTGCTAAAAATGTCTGTCTGCTTTTGTCCCTCCGTGTCATTTCCCCTCTGCACGGCCCCCTAATGGTAAAGACAAAGACCCCTGATCTTCAATAAAGTCCCCGTTTACGACGGCCATCCCGGATGTGTGGCTCAATTCATCATTCAAACCTGTGCCTGGGTGAATTTTTTTTTTTTTTGGAGGGGGGGGGGGGGGGGGGGGGGTTATTACCTGCTCTGTCTGTCCTCTCTCCCCTTCTGTAACGCCGATGCGAAAACATTATGGTTTTTACGGCCGCTGTCTGAAATAAATCAAAAGCAATAAACAAGCCATTTAAAGAGCGACTTCCTTTTGTCATTAAGTTCACTCGGAACGCTGCACACTTCATTAGGGATGCATTAATGAGCTTGCACGCTTCATTGTGATTCCGCCCGGGTAATGCGGACCTTTTTTTTTTTCTCTTCTTCTTTTGCGCTCGCAGCAGACGACGGAAGCGTTTCGGGTTTATGGGTACCGTATTATGCAGGATCCGCCGATGCTTTTCCATTCGGTTAATGTGCCTCCGGGCTGCCGGTGAACTCCCCAACAGTTGGGAAAGATCCGCCCTCAACTTCGTCTGTTTGCTCCACTTTTCCGAAGGTGTGCGTGGAAGAAGGAGTTTCTGGTAGCTGGGCCCCTTTGTGATGTCACACAGGGCGTTGTCCGTCCGGCCTCGTAGTGACCTTGTTCCTGCCCCCCTTACAAACACGTAGAATCCTTTTCAATTTTATTCTTTATTTATTTGCACATATATACAATACAAAATGTAAGGACATTTGTGTTTGGTAGATTAAATTTGTGTTTGGCGCCCCTGAAAATGAGACAAATCTCTCTGCCGAGTGAAACAGCTTATTCAAAGGTTGTTATTGACTCTTTTTTTGAGCTTCTGGTACCCCCAGGTGCTGCCAACCAGGCTCCTGATTGGCAGCACCTGTGAAGATGGGTTGTGACTGACCTACTGTGGTCAGTAGGTGTCCAAGCAAGAATCGGTATGCCGCGTTTGACTCAGTCCGTCTACATGCAGAGCTTAATCGGGTTAAGCTCATAATTCCGTTATTCTCGTCTAATTGGACTTCCATGATGCTGACAAAATCGAAGTATTGACGGGAACGCGTCCACTTCCCCAACACTAGGGGGCGATATGAGTCGGTGTTTAACTTCCGGTTAACCTCTTTCGTCGCACAGTAACAAAACAACTGGAACGCGATACAACACCGGTGTGATCTCCATACTGGTCTTCAATTTAACGAGTTTCCTTAGCGAACAGCTACAGATGCGTTTCGCCACTGTCAGCGGATTGGTCAGAAATTCACAAAACGTACACAACACATTACTGGCGATTTTACTGTCGAAGCCTACATCTACCACAGCGAATTTTCCCCATGTGAGTGAGCGCTATCAGCGATCTACCTCTCTGAGCTACCGAGTCTCACAGCTAGCACGGCTTTCTTCGAGTATTAGCAAATGAAGTCATCATCCAGGTAGCATGACTGACTTGCGACAAATGCTGGTAGAAGAACGGGATGCCGTCCCACAGCAGAGTGCGACCAGGCTGGTGACCAGCATGTAGGAGGACATGCCGGGCTGTTGTGGCTGTGTATGGTTCTTCCACACGCTGCTGAGGCTCCTGTTTGTTCAACGAATAAATTGTTAAATTGCCAATATGTTTTGTTTTCTTCAAATTTCAATCATCCAATCCACCAAACGAGAGTCAATGGCAGAATAAGCTGTTTGTTACCCTTAGCTCTGCTGATCACCCCGCAAATGCATGTTCCTTACAAGTGTGGCACCATTTAAAAGGGGAATAAACAGGCTTTCCAATGATATAAGATTTATTCCCAAGAAGCACTGTGACAAGAAAGAAACAACCTACCAAACACAAGTTTCCTTACTTTTTGTGTTATTATTACAAGTGACAATTAAAGATTGTTTGAGATATATCTCTCTTGATGGACATATCTCGACAGCATCAGTTTAATGATGAAAAAACTAGAATAGGCTGTAAACAGTGGGCTAAGTCTGCTGTCTGCCAAAGGCCTGTTGAGATATTTTCAGCCGCTCGCGGGCAAAAGGTCCTGAAAACCGATATAACACGGGATCTGGTGAGACAGCAGGGTGGCTTCAGACAGCA
Source organism: Nelusetta ayraudi (assembly GCF_046127955.1). Lineage (NCBI taxonomy): Eukaryota > Metazoa > Chordata > Actinopteri > Tetraodontiformes > Monacanthidae > Nelusetta > Nelusetta ayraudi. The sequence goes on along the minus strand of NW_027466201.1, from coordinate 180,243 downwards.
GCATCTGTCAGCGGCAATGTGAAAGTCTCAACAACAAAAAAATAAAATAAAATAAAAAACTTTCAACAGTGCCGTAATGCGATTGCATCAGTGGTGCGGGATGCAGACGGCGGCTCCTGCCCTCTTCCCCTCTTCCCCTCTTCCCCTGCCTCCCTCGCCGCTCCTCCGGCGCCTATAGAGGCCGCGGTTGTTTTCGAGTTGGCGCCGCGGCAGAGCGAGTGCCCTCGCCCGCCGCACTGCCTTTCTCTCCCTGACCTAAATCAAACCTCTGCAATGTCTCTCCCTGAGTCGGAGCGCTCTCCCGGTGTGAGCCGACACCCACACGAAAAAAAAAAACACCTGCAACTGTGCGCGCATGCGCGTTGGAGGGCGGGGGTGGGGGGGACAAGGGGGGAAAAAAAAAGGGCAAATGCATTTCGAGGCGGGCGATTCCCTGTTACCTCGAACAGCCGCCGAGGTTTTTTTTATTTATTTTTTTATTTATTTTATTTTGTTCGTTTCCACGGGAGATAAGCTGCCCGGCGACGGGCCGCCGGAGAGCCTCCGCAAAGCGCATCCCCCTGAATCTGCAATGAGAGGGAGAGAACTTTCCCCACTGTGCCTCCAGGGCCTCCTAGCCACTTCCCGCCGCAGTTCTCACATTCGTTTTGTTTGGTTAGCAAGGAAGGGTTTCCGTCAACTGGCTAGAATCTGGTGGAACCCTCTGCCCCGCCTCCCGCTCGGCCCACATCTCCACGACGAGGCCGAGGGGGAGGAATTTTGTGCCGTCGGTGCCGAGGTGAAATTAAATCTGCTGGCGGGAAAAGAAGAAGACGAAGAAGAAGAAGAAGAAGAAGAGCCGGAACTTTTCGGAAGCACTTTGGTGTTCCATTCTCTCCCATTAATCTCCCAATATTCCATGGCTGCGGAAGGAGGACTATTTATAGACCCGCCGGATGATTAAGTAGCGAAGGCACGGAGGGGACCAAGCTCATTTTCTCCCTCCGCCACCACCACCACCTCCACATCCGTCCGCTTCCTTACTCTTTCTCCGCATTCTTTTTCCTCTCCTGCCTTTGGTGTCTTAATCTTCTCGCTCAGCCGCCGCGAAAAAAAAAAAAGGAAAAAAAAAACGCGGCGGCGCCCACCGAGCGTCTTTCACATAGTTTAGCTGTCAGTGAAATTATATTAGACTCAAGGGGAGAGGATAAGTCTATCAATTGCCGTCCCCACCGCCACCGTTCTCTCGCTATTAGGCATTTGACAAAAGAATTTATGGAAGTGTTAATTATGGGGCTAAATGAGGGAGAGTGACAGGCCCCCCTTTAAAAGAGAGGATAAACCTCGCCGCTATCCCGCGTTAATTCATCGCAATGTCAAGCCAGATCAAGACTGAAGGGTGTGCATTATTCAGAGAGTGCGCAGAGGCAGATATACCCCCCCCCCCAGCCCGGCCCGGCCTCCCCACCCCCTCACCCTCCCCCTCCTCCCTCCTCTCGCTCGCTATATACCTGCAATCGCAAAGATGTCCTTGAGTGGAAGTGGAGCACATGAGAAACGGCCGCGGCTCATTTTCATGTGTACAGACGTGATTAATGAGAGGGAGGAGGGAGAGGAGGAGGATCAGGAGGAGGAGGAGGAGGAGAGGATAGAGTGGAGGACTGACCTCGCCGAGCTCGCCGCCCAGCCTTGTTTCATCACCTCCACAACGGCGAGGGCACAAATGAGATCAAATCCTTTCCGTTTTTCCTCTCTCCGCGTCGGCCGCACGCTTCCACGCGTCCAGATTTTTCTTCGGTGGGATTTGTTTTTTCCGTACTTGCAGGGAGGATTTTGCACAGGGCTTATACTATAGACACGGCAGACCTCCGTAACGAGTATTTGTCTATTAAAGCACCTCCGGGGGATTTTTTTTTTTTATTTTGCAGTGGGAGGAGAGAGAGGCGAGGAATAGAAAGGAAAAAAAAAAACACTCAGAGCAACCGGAAAAGATTTGTAGCTTAAATGTGTTGGAATGGCCATTTTGTCCATTAGAAAAACACAGACAGGAGACTGCCTTTAATTGAGAGTGGGATGATGAGAATTTATGTAACCGTTAACCTCTTACGCAATCAGTCTGAGAGAATCCCCCCCCCCCGCAACCTTCCCCCTTCCCGTTTCCAACTGTGGAGGACTTAAAAGTAGCAGAATTTAACGCAATTAAAATAAAAAAAAAACATCCTACATGTCTTGAAACCTATCGCAGCTCCGCTCTTGATGCGTGCTTGTATTTTTCCGTTTTTTTTTTCCTTTGCTTTCGCACCCTATTTAGCGTTTCTGTTTACCTGGTGCAATTCTAGTCGAAAACGGGGCATTCTTGGCAACCCATAAAACACCTGAGCGGTGAGGAGGCTCAGCCGGTGCGCCGCCGAGTTATATTTAATAAATCCCTCAGCGGGCAATTTGGTAATTCTCAAATCCTCCCTTCGAACGCCGTTTATTCAAAAGAACGCAAATTGATCGCGTTCACGATGCTATAAATTCCTTTCGCGGCGAATTACGCGGGACCGGAGGAAGCTCGGGCCCCCGTCGCCGCAGACGTCGCGCGACGGCAACTTTAAATCCCTCTTGCCGGAGCAATATGAGCCCGAAAAGCTATTAGAGCATGACTCCTGAGAGATGAACAAGACAAAAAGCGTTACGCCTGCACTTTTTTTTTTTCCTCCCGCAAAGGTGGGAACAATACGGGGCTATTTTTCCCTCTGACAAGCCATATTAGTCGTGCCAGCTTTCGCCTGTCGGCGACTCCTACATGATGGCTGTCTGGGACATTTTGTTTCCAGTCACAGTAGCTGATCCCTTCATTGAAAACATTGAATGCTCAGAGGGTGTTATGCTTGTTCGTTCGGTCGGCGGGGGGGAGGATTCTGATCCTGGATGTCTGAGGCGACTGCCGGCTCCTCCGTCATCCCCGGCTGCAGGAGTTGATCCCCGGATCGTCGCAGTGGCGGAGGGGTTGGTGGCACCGGTGGTGGGAGGGGGCGCCCTCCGGAGGTCGGGAGGGCCATCCGGTTTACAACCTCGGTAACCTATTGGAAAGGTCCTCGCAAGTTTCTGTGTGTTGCTGCGTCACTTCCGAAAGCTAACAGCGCACTGTGGGGTGGGAGGGGGCGCCCTCCGGCGGTCGGGAGGGCCATCCGTCAGACTGGAATAACTTCAAAAATCACAAAGATTGGACTCCTTCATCCCCAAATATACCTTCAAAAAGTCTTTAATGGCCTTTCTCAAGGACTCTTGCCACTGTTTCTCACCCCACTGACCCTCCCTGACTGTCATATGATGTTGTTTTATTCTCTGTATATGACTGTTTGTCCCCTGTACTGTTTTTTTTTTTAGCTCACTATGTTTTTAACATGTTTACTTTGCAGCCTTCGCCCCTTTCCCTCAGGCCGTTATTGTAAATAAAGATTTATTCTTAATAACTTGCCCAATTAAAAAAAGGTTCTTTAAAAAAAGAAAGAAAGAGGAAACAGAAAATCAAATATTATACACAGCATTTTGTCAATGCGTTTGATGAACTGGTGAGAAAACTAGTCACTACACTAATTAATTAATTTCATTTTTGCTTATACGCTTTATGCTCTCGCCTGCAGACCCAAACTCTAGCTGACTTGGTGTTTCACCGCCTCTACGTCTGTATCTCCCTTTCTCTTTGAGCCTAGCTTCGAAACTGAACATAGCATTCAGCAGATACGGCTTTTCCGATAATGCAGTGTAATGACGTATGTTCCAATTATAGATTCACTGCATGGAAGCCACGGGTTCTGGCCCGAGGCCTTTTTTGCGTGTGGAGTATACATGTTCTCCTGTGTCTGCGTGGGTTTTTCTCCACTTAAACCTCCTCCCACAGTCCAAAGACACATTAGGCTAATTGGCAATTCAAATTAGGTGAGTGTGTGGATGCCTGTTTGTCTCTCTGTGGCCCTTGCTGTGAAGTGGTTGCTTTTTCAGGGGTGTCAAACTCTAATACACAGTGGGGCCAAAATGTCAAACTTGTACAAAGTTGCTTGCCAACATTGATGTTTATTGAAAAAATAAGATCGAACAGTCAACCTTTTTATTTGGAGCCAAACAAATGTTGCTTCAACACTGAATATGGAGCAAGCAAAGCTGACTACTATACAATAAATAACTTCATATACATGCAAAATTGAATTTCAAATAAAAAAACAAAATCGGAATAAATAAAATGTACCGGTAAATAAAAATTGTATACCTCTATTTTTTTATTTGCAGTCTTCTGGTTTAAATTTCAACACCTTTTTCCACAGGCTAATAATACATTTAAAAATAAAATAGCAATAATAAACCAGTTAACTCATAATAATATCCTTCAATGAACATTGGCGTCCGTGCCTCGGAGTAGCAGGAAAAAGTGCACAAAGAAAAAGTTACTTGTAGTCCGTTAAAATAAAGTCTGCCAGAATACCAGCAGAGCATTTTGGGATTTGTAGTATTAGTAGTACATGTGCTGTATAATACTGGCAGGCCTGCTCTAGTAGTCATTAATTATTGACTTGCGAGCCAAATGTAACGGGCCAGAGTTTGGCACCTATGTTCTAATGGGTGAAACCCCGCCTTCGCCCAAGACGCCTGCGTCTCCAGCACCCTGAATGTAGGAGAAGCGGCAATGACTTTGCATTACTAGCGAGCTGTCCTGCTGTCTTGCACTTTGCCACAGTCAAAAACCAGCTGGCCTTCTAAATTCGGTCACTTCCTGGTTTGGTCTTTCTCACCGGCTACGGCGAACCTCCAACAGTAGCAGTCCAACGTGGGATTGCGTCCACCAAACATGTTTGGCGTCAGAGGTAATAGAGCGCGGCTCGGAGCAGAGTCGTCACATAAATCACGAACCCCGAACTCTGATCAGGGAGAATGGAACTTCATTTATTTTTCCATTGCATTTGCACTGAAAGCTGGCCGAATCCAACCCGGACCTCAAACATAATTTCGAAATATTTCTACCTGAACCCGGTCCAGCTTGTTGGGCAGCATCAGTTTGCATCAATCCGACCCGCCTCGGATATCTGCATTCAACTTAATGCTACGATAAGCGCAGTGACTGTATTGACACCACACACTTGTGGAGCGTTCAGGTAAACGCTCCAAAAGCGTTGCCTGTCATGTCGCTCCAATTATCCCCTCTGCTGCCTAAGAAAAATAAATAAATAAACTAAAAACTGGCCTCCAGTCTAACGAACTGCTAACAGGTGCCAGTCGCACCTACTGACACTGCTCCGCGTGCAAATCCCCGGCTTTGGAAGTTCCTCCGCCGCCTCTTGTTCATGCACACCAAAGATGTGTTGGCAGAGATAAAGGTTTATTGGAGGCTTTCCTGTATCAGAATGTAAAGCCTCCCGAGTTCATCTCCAGTTCCTCCGGTCTCCTTCTGTGCAGACAAACCCTTGGCAACGGCTATTCAGACAGGTGGGGGTGGTGGTGGTGGTGGTGGTGGTGGTGCGGGGGGCCGTTGGGGAAAGGCACCTTTTTTTCCCAGCCGCTGCCAAGATTTCTATTTGATGACCAACATACTATGCCGAGAGACGAATGCATCTGTCAACATTCTGTCTCTTCCTGATGGTCCCGGTCTCTATCAGTCGCTCCCTGCTCTGCATACTAGTATGCACGCACACACACGCGCACAGACACACACACGCACTCATCATTCACACTGAGAAATGCCCTGTAAGGACGTCCTTATCCTGCAAACCAGACTCTGCTGGATGCTCGGTAATAACAACTCCAGCCATCCGCCATCCAATCAGTCTGGCTCTCTGCTGCGTGCGCGGGCACGTGCGCGCGCGTGTGTGTGTGTGTGTGCATGCGTGCGCGCGCGCGTCTCCTTGTGTGAATATGAATGTGTTTTTCCTCTAAGATCTGAAACAACAAAGCACAAAAAGGATTTATTTTCCTGACAAGCTTAGAGAGACAAAAATAACAGCGAAGGGTGAAGAAAGGCTATTTTTATTTAGGCTGTTTGGTGTCGTGATCACACTTGGGGGAGTATTAAAATCCGTGTCGCATACAATCGCCGGCCTTCTTCGTTAAGGCGGGACCTGTTCACCTGTAGTGTCGGCGAGTAATCTATTACCAAGTGATCCACTACTGTAATTAAACTACTTTTTTTTTTTTAGTAAGAGAGTAATGTAACGGGATTACTGTGGCAGAACTGGCAAATATATCATAATTACTTTATCAAGTAACAATTCCACTACATTTCAGAAATCTTTTGCAAGCGAATAAATTTAGAAATTCAGAAAAAACAACCAAAAACAACGATGTCGCAGATCGATGGTGCAGCCGTGCATGTAACGCAATAGCTGGAAATGCAAAGATTTTGAGTTCATCTCGTCGAAATCAAAGAATATTTCCCCTAGGACATATCGTCGTACGACGATATTTGGAATTGCAAAATTTGCCCTTTAATAAATCAATCCAAAGCACCGAGCAACTGTTACTTTACCTTTCTTTTAACTAAAGTAATAAGTAATTGATTACTGATGAAACAAAGTAGTTAAAGTAGTAATTAGATACATTTTTAAGGAGTAATCAGTAATCAGTAGTTGGATTACTTTTATGGAGTAATCCCGACAACACTGTATCACCTGCTCGTCGACGCCGACTGTATGATAAAGCGAACTCGCGGCAGCGGCTCAGCGCGTTTCGGCCCTGCGGACGCGGTCAAGAAGTCGACCCCGCTGCAGTTCAAAGCGGAGCGTCAGAATCGGGCGGGGAGAAAAAGGTGATTCAAATTGCTTTGAACGTGGCGCCGTTCCTGGTGCCGCCAGACAAGCAGTATTTCTGAAGCTGCTGATCCTCGGGGATTTTTCGCACACGGTCAATTCAGCCGTCGCGGCTTTTGCGCAGAACGGTGCAGAAATACAAAGCGTTCAGTTGTGTGGGTACAAAAAAAAAAAAAGCCCCCCGAAAGCAAACGCCTTGTCGATGCCAGAGGTCGGAGGAGAATGACCAGACTGCTTTGAGATGAGAGGAAGGCAGCAGTAGCTCAGATAACTGCTTGTTACGGCCGAGGTGTGCGCAAAGGACCATGTTTGAACCCGCACTGAGGATCTTGAAACAGATGGGCTGCAGCAGCAGAATGAAAAGAAAAGGGAAAATAACGCGTTGGGGAAACTCCTGTCAGCTAGAACGGAGCAACGGGGTTAAAAAATTCACACAGACTTGGCAAAATTGGCCGACAGAACATTGAGAAAATCTGGTCTGTTCTGACAAATGCTGCAGAATTTGGTCTGAACAGCATGGATCCAGTCTGCCTTGGAAGAACAGACCAGACTGCTGATGCTGATGCTGATGCAGCTGCAGCTTTTGAAGTGGGAAAAAATGGTTTTCATTATCAGTGTTGTTGGGATTACTCCAAAGAAGTAATCCAACTACTGATTACAGATTACTCCTTTAAAAAGAAATCTAATCACTACTTTGTTTCAAGTAATCAATGACGAATTACTTTAGTTAAAAAAGATAAAGTAACAGTTATTCAGAGCTTTGAAATTAACTTTATTTAAGTGCAAAATTTTGCAATTGCAAATATTGCCTGTCCTCTTAACATAAATTAATGTTTTGTATGATATAATTACCAGTTTTGCCACAGTAATCCGGCAGCGGACATTATTCAAAAAGTAGTTTAATTACAGTAGTGGATTACTTGGTAACAGGTTACTCGCCAACGCTGTTCATTATGGTATCTGAGGTTGTGTCAAAATTTTGAGGGTTAGCAAAAAAAAAATCATTTTTCACGAGTGCAGGTCAACGCAGCTCCTCTACCTCGAACTCTTCAAAAAAATGTCCATTTGGCCAAATCGCAGCCGTGCCTGCGTCGACATCAAAAGAGCAGGTCGATGCGTGCGCGATGATTGATCTGCTTTTAGATCGCCGCCGTTCTGCCGCAGAGTAGCGGCAAACTGTCTCAGAAGGGGATTAGTTCAGTATTATTGCCGATACCCACGTTGAACTCGTGTAATGAATGGAGGGGGTCGATTGTTATGATAATGGCGCCCCTTCTCGCTGCAGCCCTCTTGACATGAAGTGGGAGGGGAAAACCATTATTACCCACGATATTAAGATTTTCCTCTACTTAGTCGAGACACGCTTGGGGTTTGATGCGTGTTCGCTCACTGGCGGAAGGGGGCACCGCCACATCAAATGGAACACGGCCTACCGAGATTGCATTAATTGTATTCATTGCGGTGTTTAACAACAGATTCGTCTGAACGAATCTGGCGAATGTGGGGGAGAATTTCGTTTTGTGATGTTTTATTGTGACGCGCGCATTCGTTGCGGCTCTGTACCGCCGAGCGCCGCGCTGCTAAATGCGATTAAATGCACTGATTTTTTTTCCGATGTTGTGTTTGCTTAAAAGCCCACCTGGGGACAAGAGACGGAAAGCGGCAATTGCCATAAAAGTTTATGTGCAGCACAAGAGTTTCATGCTCAGTAATTAAACCACGCCAAATTGCATTGTCTCCATAAAGGCTGGTGGATTTTATTTTGAAATTTTGCGCAACTGGATATGGGAATACCAAGAATAACCCTTTAAAATGATCTCACTCGTGATTCATTTCAGAATTTGGCTGCGAAAGACAGAGCGATTGGTTTCAGTCTGTGCCTTCTCAGGCTTTGGGAAGGTGGTGGGGGTGAAAAAAGCCATGTTAAAATTTTGCATGCTCCAGCTAAAAGTAATTTGAAATATATTTGCAAGCTATTGCACACACTCACGGACCGTCGCAGAGAAATGAATGCGTAAGTAACTGCGAGGATTTATTTATCCCAAACATACTTTGGGACCATTTCTGCTGCAACCAACAACGCCTTTGAAACTTCACCCATCCTGAAGATTGTTAGTGGATACCAAATGCAACCCGGGTGCAAATGTTACATCAGTCATTTTTTTCCAATCTATATACTGGTTTGTAAGGCAATAACAAATGTGTGGGTGGCACTGGTGAAACCATTTCTAGGGGTTTACCGCATTTACCTCCGTCCGTTGGAAGCTGAAAGCCGCGTCTCAGAAGTTCCGAGGCGGCGCTAACGGCCTCAGATGTTACATCATTTTCCAGCGGTCAACAGCCACCTACATGCATCAAATGACTCCATTAGCGTGCCATTAAACACATCGCCATGCCTCTCTCCATCTCTCTCTCTTTTTTAATTACAGTTGCCTGTCACGCCAAAGTCTGGTTGCAGCTGCACAGAAAGCAGGCCCCGGGTCCGCCTGACTGCTGTGTCGCCGAAGGGAGGTGGTGGGGGTACGCAGGCATCCTTCAGAACTAAATGGAAATGACAGTAAGCAGAGAGGTCCTAATTACTGTCTCACTACACTAATTGTCATCTCCGAGAGAGAGAGAGAGAGAGAGAGAGAGAGAGAGCGAGAGACGGAGAGGAGCGTTCCCGCTAGTTCCCCCGCTAAGGGTCCGAGTCGTCCCGTTGACAGCGCTGCTCGATACGTACAACCGGCCCCTTGCTGACTTCATCGCCTCAGAAAGGCTGAAGCATCCCCGAGCCACAAGTGCGACGCGCGCTGAGCTCAAAGCCGACCGTTATTACAGCCCGGAGTGAGACCCCCGCCTTGCCGGGCGAGGCCCATTTTGCAGTGTGGAACGCTGTTATATTGTAAGTGGGTGGTGAGTGGCGGCGGCGGTGGTGGTGGGCGAGCGAGGGAGAAAAGGAGCAGGTTTACACCATTTGTTATTGTGTGAGCACCAGAGGAGAAAGTCTGCTTGTTTTTACAGCCCCCTTCCCCCGCCTCCCCGCCGCCACCCGCCTCCCTTCCAACTCTTCCAACTCTTCCAACACACCTCCCCGAATGTTAAGACGTCCTCCGCCTCGGTCGGCGCCGCACAATGGGCTGATGAAGTGAGGCCATTGTCGCGCCCCGCCGCCCGAGCCGTGTTAAAATAAACTTACAGCGCTCGGGATAATGCGGCAGAGATGAGCCTTTAGCGCGGGGTGACTGAACTGAATGAATGTCTTCTCTTTCAGGGTCTTACCATTCAAAGTGCATCAGCTTTCTCGTTTCCATGGTTTCGCCTCCCCGTGCCAATGCTATCTTGCCGCCATTCTGCAAGTAGTGAGAGAGAGAGAGCGAGGGAGAGCGAGAGAGCAAGAGAGTTGGGGGAAGGGGGGGGGGGGGTTAGAGCGAGAGAGAGAGAGAGAATGACAGAAGGCTTTTAGCAGTGGTTATCTCTCCTTTGCATAAAGTCCCCTTTGCAATACCCAGTGCATAAATGGCGTCTGAATAAACAGCAGCCGGCTCATGTGGAAACCTCTGTGGGTTACAAGCGAGTGGGTGTGTATGAAGTAATCTAATTTGTGGTCTCCTTCAAAAACGACATGCTTTTGATCATGCACTTTTTTTTTTTTAAAGAAGAGTGAGAGTAAGGAATACACACACACAGATTTATATATGTATATATATGTGTGTGTGTATATACAGCATCTGTATATATGTATATATGTGTGTGTGTATATACAGCATGTGTATATATGTATATATATATGCATATATATGTGTATGTATATATATGTATGTGTGTATATTTGTATGTATGTATATATGTACAGTATATATATGAATCATTCATATATATATATATATATATATATATATAAATATATGTATATATACATATATGTGCATATCGATACATATATACATATCTATATATACATATGTGTGTGTGAATATACACACACACACACACACACACACATATACAGTATATATATATATATATATGTCCTTGTGTGTAATGGTATTTTCCTATTAGTTGCAGCAGTCATTTCATCACGGCAATAAAACACGTTACGACGGCTCTTTTTCATTACGGCTGCCACCTCATCCCGACTCGCTCGAGGGGTGGAAGTTGCGTCTTGACTTTGACAAAGTAATTACTCACCGCTGATCAAGATATCAACAGCCTTGGCTAAAGTCGCCATCGATGGCCGCGGACAGATTGTTAGGGCGGCGTCCAGATTTGGAGCTCGATTCCCAAAATAACGTCGGAATTGCTTGTGTTCTGTTGCACCAAAGGGTTTGTTTTGTTTTTGTTTGTGTTTTCTTTTCAATTTTCAACGTGAAGGGCGTTGAAAGGGCACCTATGGGCCTCGACTGGAGTGCAGTGTCTCGACGGCGGGCCAGAGGGCGCTGTGACTTTAAGAGGCTGGAACGAGCTCAACGCTGTGCTTCTTGCCAATGCGCCAAATAAGCAGCGTTCCCTTTCATGCGGCGCGCGACTCGACTGTGCTGTCTTAAAGCTCGGAAAGCCTGGTTTTTCTCCATAATTATGCTAATGGTCCAGATGGTTGCATGATGGGTTGCCTTTCTCTGATATCCACGCGCACGCTGCGGAGACCGCCGCTCGCGAGTTGCAGAACTGGCCCACGCAAACTGACACACGTTTTTAAAGTCGGAGCTCGCACCACGCACTTGATCCCGTGTAATTACTCCGCTTTCCTTTGGCCGCAGCTGAAATGCATTTGCTTTTATTTGCGAATGGGATTTTTTTTTTATTTTTTTTTTTTATGTCATGATCATTATTATTTTTTCAGATGGCGAGAGAGAGAGAGAGAGAGAGAGAGAGAGAGAGAGAGAGAGAGAGAGAGAGAGAGAGATCGGGTAATGGAGTGAGTTTGCACTGCAGGTTTGTCTTTCCCCCACCTGTTTTTTGTTTTTATTCCATTTTGTCTGCGGTTGCGACAAAATTGCAATGAGATAAACAGAGCAAAGCAACACAGTCACATCCAGAGTGCCATCCAGGGGTCGACGTATGAAACAGCCCCCCCCCCCCCCCCGAACAACAAAATAACTGTTACCTGCAGGGGGGGTTTGGGAGGTTGTAAAAGAATATTGCGGCGGCATTAATCTGAAGTAGTCCTACACCACTCGCGCACAGGCCACTCATTCACTCTCCAGTCGCACAATCGCGGCGTTCATTCAGTATGCAGGACTGCTGGAGTCGATCAAAGGCCTCCTTTCACGACTCCTCCGGGGATTAAATAGCCGTACAGCCTCTCCGGGGTCCGGCGGGCTCACCAACGCAGCAGCAGCTACGGCTGATCCCGCGCTGCCCCGCGAGCACAGTGTTGTTGGGATTACTCCGCAGAATGACTGATGACTGGTTACTCCTTAAGAAGTAATCTAATTACTTCTTTAACCGCTTTGTTTCATAAGTAACCGATTACTTATTACAAATTACTTTAGTTTAAAAAAAAAAAAAAAAAAGACAAAGCAACAGCTGCTCGGTGCTTTGGAATGAACTTTATTAAAAGTGCAAATTTTGCAATTCCGAATATTGCCTCTGTCCTCTTAACGTGAATGAGAGTTTGCTCTCTGGACACAAACTGCACATTTCACAGAACAAACTCATGTACAGCACCGGGTGCCTTTTGCAAAGCCCATATTGTTAAAACGATCTGCGACATTTTTGTTTTCGGTTGTTGTTCTGAATGTCTGACATTTTGTGCATAACAAGACATTTTTAGCTTGCGTAATATTTCAGAAAAGTAACGGACTCGTTACTTGATGAAGTAATAATGATACAGTAATCACCAGTTTTGCCACTGTAATCCCGTTACATTACTCCGTTATTGGAAAAAAAAAAAGTAGTTCAGTCATAGGAGTGGATTACTTATTTATTACTTATTAGTAATAGATTACTCGCCAACACTGCCCGCGCGAGAAGTGAAGAAGTGCTTCTGGCTTCGGCGCTCTGCGGCGCAGATAAGGGTGCGAGCGCTTCGCCGTCAGATCAATGGGGGCCGCCGCGTGCAGGGGTTCGCAGATAGCCATCTCCTTGGGTGCAACGCATCATATGGGAGCTCGATAATCGGAGAGATTACGTGATAGGCCTGCTTAGAGTCTCCAGATACGAAGCCCCCGGATCCGTCTTCCCATCACCGGCAGGCAGCGTGCACCTTCTTTTCTTTTCTTTTCTTTTCTTTCTTTTCCTTTTCAGCACGTCCTCCCTTCCATCCGTCCGTCCATCCATCCACCCATCCTCAAAGGGATGGATCGCACTCCAGAGTATCCAGAGTGAGTCGGTTGCTGGAAGGGTTTCAAGCCCCTAAAGTGAACACATTTGCATAGGTTAAATATTCGCGCCTTTCACCGGCTCGTGTCGATAGCGCGGATTTGCTGTTCTGCCAATTTTAATTCTTCTCATCCCACTCCGCCCACACTTCTGGAATGGGGCTGGAAAATTGTTTGAAAAAAAAGAGAGCGAGAGAGAGAGAGAGAGAGAGAGAGAGAGAGAGAGAGAGAGAGAGAGCTTGTTGCTGGGATCCCCTTCAAAGCGGGCTGTAAAAAAAAAAATAGGAGGAGGAGGAGGTTGTAAATGACAAAAGAGAAAGTGGGGATTACGCTCGCGTGTGCGTGCGTGCGTGCGCGTGGATGGGGGCGACTTTAAAGAAGAAGGAAGGGGCGGGGGGGTTGAAAAAGACAGTGCAGCGATACCCCCCGAAGGCACGAGATTCTATCGCCGGGGTTTTTGTGAGTCCGCCCGCGCGCGCGCGCGCGGGCGTGCACGTGGGGCGCGCGCGGCGGCGGCGGCGGCGGCGGCGGGGTATCAGCTGTCAACCGCCGACGACATTGGCCAGGCGAAAAGCTTTGACCTGACTAAACTGATCGCGTCCGGAAGGTCAGCGTGCGTGCGCGCGAGCCTCGGCGCTCGTCTCTGTCCGCGGTGCTGAAAATAGATCCTGCGCCAACAAACAGCAAAATGATATTTGTACATTAATTCATTCTGTTGGAAGTTTTCAAGTCGGTTCGTATGAGCGGCCCGCGTTGCCGAGTGTGTTTCCTTTCCCTGGGAATCTCACCTGAAGGTTTTTTTTGTTTGGTTTTTTTTTACCTTCACCTTGGTTACGGTTTTGATTTTGATTTGATTTGATTTGATTTTTTTTTTTTTTACTTTTTGGACAAAACGCACAAGAACCAATTAAAAACATAATAACGGCTTTAAAGTGAGGGACAATTCAAGAAATGAAGTTTATTCCCACCCTTCCCTCCACCTCCTTGCTGTCCGTCCACCTACTTCTCCCTCTCTCCCTCTCTCCCTCTCTCCTTCTCTCCCTCTCCCTCTCTCTCACTCGCTCCCCTCCGTCTCTCTCTGGCGCGCGTTCACACTAACCTTGGCTCGACGTCAGAGGCTGTGCAGCAGTGCAGTATAATGGGAGCGCAGGCAACCTAGAGCGCCTCATAGGGGGCTCCATATCGCCGCCGCTGAATCCTCCGCCTGCCTCGCTCGCCTCGCTAGCGCCTCGCCGTCCTTCCTCCCTTCCCGCGGTACCTGGCCGCAGCCAGCCGGTGCTCGAGCGACCCTCCCCTTTCTCCTCCCACCACCACCACCACCACCGCCACCACCACCACTCGTCGCTGGATTCTCTACCCCCTTCGACATGGATGTCCCGCCGTCCCTGGAGCCGGAGGATTGTTGCTTCCTGGCGCAGTGAAGTGCGAGAAGAGGCAGAAGGGAATCATGCCGGGACTGCTGATGGATTTAGGGGAAGCGCGAGTGACCATGCCGTGATCTTGCGCATCCAGGGCCGCCGTCACCCTGCCTTTTTTTTTTGTGCCCACCGAAAACCGAAGAAGAATCACGAGGGTCGGGGGGAGGAGGAGGAGGAGAACGAACCCGCGCAAAACCGGGTGGATTTGGACCTGCTGTCCATTTTATTTACGACAAAAAAAATCCCCCAAAACAACATGAAGATTACCTCCCGTCATCTGACGACAAGCAGTCTCGTTTTCAGGAGCAACCTCAGGCTGATCCCGCTTCTCCTGCTGCTGTTTCTCGGTTACACGCGCGGGATGCCTCACGTCCTAAGATTCGGTAAGGATCTGTTGACTGCCTGCACGCGACATCGGCGCCTCGCTCGTGCGGAATGTCTCCGAACGCCGCGCTCCCTTCTCTCCGGCGAAAAATGACGTGCGCGACGTGCACGACGAGATCGAGATAGGCGCTCGCGCCCTCCCTCGTTCTCTAGTGTTTTTTGCGACGTGCATCCTTGGAAAGCCGGAAACAGCTGACAGATACTTGACAGTTCTAGCGCATAATGTGTCTCATTTTGTTGTTCTGTTAGAAACCGGCCGAGCTCGTCAGCTCCGGCAGCAGATGACACGAGCTCCGCCGTAACTTAAAGGAACACCGACCAGCCCGCTGCGTGCATGCAACAGTTCACCGGTTGTAGGCATAAAGTGACGAAACTCCGGCAGAACATCGCCCCCCCCCCAACCACTAGTCCCCTTCCACAAGTCTCCCCTTGTAAACTGCTGACACCCACCGCCCAACATGCACTTTGCTGTCGATGTTTGTATGTAAACATTACCCGGATCAATCATTCTGATCGGCTAGTCGATACGCCTGCGACTCCTTTTCATCCCTAATCCCTTGGAGCGGCATCATGCTGGGAATTCCCTGTGCCCCCCCCCCCCCTTCTGAATATCTCGCAGTTGTTGAAGTTGTTCGTGGAAGAAAAAAAAAGCAGATAGTTCCGGTTGGATTGGCTGAGTCACGATAGGAGCTACATGTAAATATTGCGATTCACCCCTCCCCCCCAATCCAAGTGGCTCTTTATCCCAATCGATTAGCCACTTCTCCCGCAAGAACCCTGTTGGCTATCGCCTGACAGATAAATGCCACAATTAATGTTGATTATTAAAGTACTTCCTCAACAGTTTTACTCCACCACGGAGCGACGCTGGTGATTTGCAACTTTTCCCTCTTTCCCTTTAAACCCGCGCTGCTGTAACGACCCTCAATCGCCGCCGTCTCATGTGGAGGGGGGGAGGGGGGAGGGTTGTGTCTGTTAATTGTAACCGTCTTACGGGGAGGAGGGGTGGGGGGGTCAGCGCGTGTCCTTTACGTCCGTTCCGCCGCTCTCTGTTGAGCGCACGGAGGAACCCCCCCACCCCCCCACCCATCACCACCACCACCACCACCCACCCACCCCCCACCACGAACGACAGCGGATGTCATCAAGTGACAACACGTCCTTACAATCCGCCGCCGATCCTCCCCGGAGGATGCTGCTTAAGAGTCAGGCCGCGTCCGCACGAGCCGCGCCGCTATGGCAACTGGATGTGCTTGTCTTCCTGCTGCCGCTGCTGCTGCTGCATCCTCCGCCCGACCACCAACTTCCCGTCTCGCACGCTGACAGACGGGGAAGGCGATGGAGTCCCAGTGAATAATTGCCAGTATTTGACGCGAAAGTTTCCGAGTCGCGCCTAATGAGCATGCGCCGGCTGATTGATGGCAGCTAAACCGCCGATTCTCTTTTTCCCCCGCCACAAAATCTATGTGTACACACATATGTGCGTTTTGACGACGTCCACAGATGGCGCTCGGGGAATTCAGCTCCCAATTCTCGTCCGCCAGCCAGTCTCGCGCGTCGCCCTTGCGCTCGTCAGCCTGCGAGGCATGTGGCATCACTTTCATGGCAGGCTCGCGCAACACGCGAGATAAGAGATGATTCATGTCACCGAGATATTCCAGCTCGCGGGAGCCGCGTCGTGCCTGGTGGCGACTGGCGAGCGGCGCGGCGGCCCGGGTTGACTCCGGGCTTTCAGGCTTCGGGATTCAGGCTTCAGGCTGCGTACGCGGAGCTCCGGAGCTGTCCTCGGTGCTGAAGTTTCACCAGGAAAAACCAGCACCGGGGACAGCGACCGGGCTCCTCCCAACGCGGCCTGTTGCTGAGCTCCCAAGCCCTGCGACGGGGTGCACTGTGCCTTAATTTTTTTTTTAAATATATATATATATATATATATATATATATATATATATATAAAAGGAAATACTGGCTTTTTGTCTCCTCGCTTCAGTCGTTTTTTTTAAAAATCTCTGTGTAGTGCACAAGCACCCACTTCACACGCAAACGCGCAAAAAAGAAAAAAAAAAAAAGCTCGTAAAGGAGCTGAGTTCACAAAAGAGAAAAATAGATGCCGATAGAGCCGTGCGTGCACGCACGCTTGTGTGTATATGTGTGTGTGTGTGTGTGTGTGGGTGATTTGATCAAAGGAAGAGGAGGGATGGAGGAAGGGTTTCGGGGGGCGGGGGGTGGGAGAAGTATGGCAGCATGCGCGTAAGTGGGGAGCGTGGGAGAGAGAGCGAGAAGAGAACGGGGGAAAAAAACTGGCCTTGAGGAACAACGGCAACCCACCATTGGTCGCCCCCCACCCCCCACCCCACACACACACACACACACACACACACACCCTTCGTTTTGCACTTCCTGTCCTGTGCAGGATGCGCTTGCTCAGCAAGATAATCCCAGCTGCTCCTGCTGCAAGAGGCTGACTAAACGAGAGGGGGGCGGGGTGAGGGGGGGGTCAGCTCCCCTGAGTCTGTCTGTTCCCGCCCCCACGCCGCCCCTCCTTCCAGTCCAGCCCAGACGGCTCACATTGTACAACCGCTGTTCTCCTGTCAGGCTGAGACCTTTACACACACACACACACACTCGTACACGCACACACACGGACAGTGCCCGACACCAAAGCACAATTCAGCCCCCTTTGTGTTCACGGCATCTCATTATGTACAGAGCGGCAAGTTTCAGAGCGAGCGCGAGACGGAGAGAGAGAGAGAGCGAGAGAAAAAACCCCGACAAAAAAATAAAACAAAGCAAACATTCCGGTCAACAGCTGCAGGCCAACACGCCGAGTTAATTTTCCACGCGGAATTGAATTATGGCGTTTGTCCGTCCCCCGTTCTTATTAATCTTCCAGGTACAATTCATTCCCTCTCACGCCGAAGCGGGCCTCGCCGCCGCCACCGCCGATCTTTCCGGTTGTTTTAAAATATGCCTGAGAGATGCCCCTCCCCCCACTTGTCACTCATCCACTCCTGCCTCTCGAGCGCATCAGAGGTATTATGAAGATTTTCAGGGACCCCCAGAACAATTTTTTTTTTTTTATTGTTCAAGTGACACTTGTGGTTCACTTGACCTGCCGAAGAGAAGGCCGCGCGATGAAAACGAATGAATGAATGAAGAATGAAATCATGTCTTTCATCTTAAGTCATGTGGCACTCAAACTGGAACCTCAGTGTGCACAACTGTGAGAGATGGTTTGATCGTTGGTCTGTTCGGTCGCGCTGAGCAGGTTTGCTACTCCTTAAAGGCCCGGCGTGCGAGGTTTGGCGACACCTGATGGTTAGAAAGTGTACCACGAGCAGCGTTCAGGTTTTGTTTTCGAACGTCCCATTATAGATTGCGTGTCTGTGAACTGTCTTGTCGCAGTGTAATCATGAAACGTCATTCCTTGCTACAGCAGGCACGTGTGATTTCATGTCACTGCATCCCTGTTAATGTTACAAACTGCATTTCTGTAAAAAGGAATATGCGTAAAGTCTAAGTAGCTGCGTTTCCATTCCAGTTTTTCGCAAAATAAAATCGGTATTTCAAATATTTCGACAAAGTACAATTGCGATTTGCAGGTGTTTCCATTGAGCGGAGTGAAGCGCATGAGTCGTAATTCTCGTAAAAATCTCGTCCGGCGAGATTTCCGAGAAATACGTTGGCTTTTTGTTCGTTTACTGTCAAGAGTGGTTGTTATGTTTTTTCTCTTTGATTACTTGTACAAAAACATATTCCGTCTCCGCCTCCGTCCAAACGCGCCATTTCCACTTGAAGTGAACTGGTCATGTGACCCCCTTACGTCATGGCCGGCGAAAATATGCGAAAATAGTGTTTCCATGACACTTTTGCAATATGCCTCTATATCGATACATCTGGAAAATCCCCTCATGAGAGCGTAAACACCTTTTAGCGATATTTGAGAGGTTTTTCGAAGTTTCGGTGTTTCCATTACCAGGTTTTATTGCGATATTTAGGTTTCGCGCAATTCTAGGGGTAATGGAAACACAGCTAGTGACACACTAACAGTCTGACTAAATGCCACTTTGTTTATAGGGGTGGGCAAACCTTTTGACTGGTGGGGCCACAATGGGCTCTAAAATTTGACAGAGGGGCTGGAGCAGCAGCAGATGTATGAAGTGTTTTGGTGACCCACCTCATAGGAGAAACAAATATATCATTGGATCTGTCGAATACATGTGCTTTAATGTCAATTGAAAATGAACAAAAACAAAGTTACAACAAAATATGTGTCTTTGAAGCCTCACAGTATTTATCTCTTTATTGAAATGACTCTTAAAAGACTGAAAAATACAACTATTTTATGACTTGGTTACTATTAATAGAATTTCTTAAAGTTCGGCAGGGCCGGATTAAAAAGCTTAAGGTGCCACAAATAGCCCCCGAGCCATAGTTTGCTCACGTCTGTCACGGATGAATAGTCACTATTCAGCTGTGCTTGCCGTGTCCCTTTAACGTTAGCATAACATGTTAGCAAACCGCCCCCCCCCCCCCCCCCCGCAAAGTCAGTGGATGCGCAGCGTTGGACTTATTTGCCGTGGCGTCGCGTGTGGTTGCATCAGGCCTGACCAAGTTTCACCCTGTGATTCGCGCACCAAACCAGCCTGGGCGCTTAGGAAGAAAAAAGAAAAGAAAAAAAAAAAAACACACCACCACGACTGACTCAGCCTCTTAATTCAGATGGCCAAGTTTCTGCGAGGTAGAGCAAACGACATGCCGGAGCGGCAGCAGCAGCGGCAGCAGCGGTGGCAAACACTGCAGGCAGACGTGTCGTGTCCCAGGGCTGTCAGCCGTTTGTTGACGCCGAGACTCTCATTTTGTTTATTCGCTTCCTGCTTAGGTTGAGGTTTCTCTCCCACCGCAGACATGTCTGGGAATATTTACGACTAAAAACACAAGGCGGGTTCTTTTTTTTTTTTTTTTCTTCGCTCCTTCTTCTTTTTTCATTTTGTAAAAAGAACTGACGCCTTTTTCTTCCCCCTCAACACAATCCTCTCAGGGAAACGCCGTGTTTGTCTAACTGCTTCCGCGACGCCGCGCCAGGAAATCGGGCCCCTCGATTGCCTCTCTAATATCTAACGCACTTTTCATCCGCTCTCGCTGTTGCCTTGACGGCTGGCGCCGAAAATCACAAGGTTGCCGGGGAAAGCGGACGAGGGTGGAGTTTACGAATTCGAAAGTGGGAGCCGTCGTTGTGGTTAATTGACTTTTGTCGCTTTTCTCCTTTTTCGCAAGGCTGGAATCATCGGCAAGCCGGATTCTTTTTTTTTTTCTTTTTTTTCGGATTGCAGGGAATTTATGGGTAACACCCAGCGCCCTGGCCCACTGCCAGCGTGTTCGCGGCAAACACATTTAAATCAGCACAAAGCCGCTTAAAAAACGTTCATGTATCACTCGGCTCCGCTGTAGCTTATAGAAATGTGAAACTATCTCCCCCTCTGCTGGCAAAATGATTTCCACGGTTTAAAAATACCCGCCGTGGGTTTCAAGAACAAAAAAAAAAAAAAAGAAAAAGAAAGAGGAGATCTGCCTTGCATTAGCATGCGGCGCCACACATGGTCCTCGGAGCGGGGCGCTATCTCGATGGATTTCTTTAAACATGTTTACGTTCCCTCAGTCTTTGAAGGTCTTCCCGTCATGCCTCGCGTACAAAAGGCTCAATGGTGATTAATCCCGGGCACAGTTTCTCCTGCCAGTCTGAAATGGAAAAATATCTGCGAGGTATGAAAAGTAATTTTCCTGTTGGGCTCAGGCATTTTTTATTTATTTTTTTTTCAGATTTAGCAGAACATTTGTAAGAGATTATTTACATGGCAGCAGGGTTTAAGCGATTGACCTTGTGTGCAGGTTGTCTCACAATGGATTTTTTTCCCTCCTTAAATATGTTGCGTTCTTAAGGACATGTTTCAGTGTTTCTTAAGCCATTCACTGCAAGGCGACTGTTATTGTGTAATGTTATTGAATTATTCACACATTCTCCACTTTTCAGAATCACCA
Organism: Nelusetta ayraudi; assembly: GCF_046127955.1. Taxonomy (NCBI): domain Eukaryota; kingdom Metazoa; phylum Chordata; class Actinopteri; order Tetraodontiformes; family Monacanthidae; genus Nelusetta; species Nelusetta ayraudi. The sequence goes on along the minus strand of NW_027466201.1, from coordinate 159,342 downwards.
CCAAAGTTTTTTAATTTTTCAATTTAAAGGTCCCACATTATTTAAACCCACCAGCGTTTTAGAACAGTAATAGGCCTCCGTCCTTATACGATCCATCTGATCGTATAAGCCTGAATACGCTCCTCTGCAAATCAGCAGTGTTCTTGGGATTAATCCATATAAGTAATCCAACTACTGATTACTGATTACCCCTTTAAAAGTAATCCAATTACTTCTTTAAATACTTTGTTTCATAAGTAATCAATTACTAATTACTTTCGTTAAAAAATATAAAGTAACAGTTGAGAACGTCTCTTTTCCTGCACATAACGTACAACGAACCATAATATTCCTTGATTGAGACGAGATGAACTCAAAAGAATGTTTGTATTTGCAGCTATCAAACACAATCCCTGCTTTTTCTTTCGCCGCCGCCATGCTTGTTTTGGTGAGTCGTCGCATGACGTTGCACGCACGGCTGCATCATCGATCTGCGACATTTATTGTTTTTTGTGGACATTTTGTGGATCATAAGAAATTTTGTAGCTTGCAAAATATTTCAGAAAAGTAATGGAATCGTTACTTGATAAAGTAATTGTGATATAATTATCATTTTTGCCAGAGTAATCCCGTTACATTACTCTGTCACAAAAAAAAAAGGAGTTTCATTACAGGAGTGGATTACTTACTGGATTACTAGTAATAGATTACTCGCCAACACTGCCATTCCAAACGAGTGGACGGTCCAACAAAGCATCGGTTTTCGCAAGAAGCTATAATGTGCATTTTAGCAGGAGGCTGCAAAAACACGGCTCAATCTGCTGTTTCTGTGGGGCTTTTTTTTGTTGGGAGATCTTGAGAGTGTTTTGAATAATTAGGTTGGACTTAGCAGCTCATGATGAAAAGGTTTGAAAAATAAGCATTTATCCGGGAGGTTTATGCAGGGTGCAGCGGTGGGGGGGAAGAAGTTCTCACACACAATTTTTTTTTTTTTGCCTTCGCCAATGTTATGATGAAATACTTGCAGAATTGTTTTGCTGTGTGTGTGTGTGTTTCAGATTGTGCATGTTTGTGTCTCTGTGCCGATGCATCATATGTATATATATATATATATATATATACATATATATATATATATATATATACATATATATATATATATATATACATATATATACATATATATATATATATATGTATACATATATATATATATATATATACATATATATACATATATATATATATATATGTATATATATATATATATATATATATATATATATATATATATATATATATGTATATAGACATACATACATATATATATATATATATATATATATATATATATATATATATATATATATACACATATATATATATATATATATATATATATATATATATATATATATATATATACATATACATAAATATATGTGTGTAGTGGCTGGTAGATGTGTAAGAAAAGCAAGCGTTTGTTAGCAATGAAACAGAAAAGTGGGGAGAGGGAATGGAGGAGCCTTTCTGAAGCCTCAGAGTGGAGAAAAACAGAGCGTGGAGGCCAACAGATACAAAGTAAAGATAGATTAGTTTGCCTGTGAGCAGTCCACTCTCAGCCCACTCCCTGCTTCTGTGTTGTTGTTTTTTTGTTGTTGTTTTTTTTTCTACTGCCGCTTTCTGACGGCTCCTGTGAAGAGAGGGTGGAAAGACGGCCGAGTACGGCGAGGGGAAATATAGTGCGAGGTCAGAAGTCAATGCACTGCAGTTCTGTATTAGTAAGCAGAAAATTGGCCCTGGACTGTCGTATGCACAAAATAGCTTCCGCGGAAGAGGGAGAAAAAAAAAAATACTGGTAACAAAAAAATATCAGCGCCGCAGCCCCTCAGGCTGAGGCTGATATCAAAGGCGTCTTGTCTGCTGCCATCTCGTGTGTTGCTCTTTATTCTCTCATTACGCGTTTAGCCGTCCGCCGCTCGCAGTCAATGGCAAAGTGGCCGCAGTCGACGGGAATCAATATGTTTGGAGTTTTTTTTTCTTTTCTTTTTTTGGAAAGTTGAATAAGGGAAGAAAGAATGGGAAGGAAGAAGGAAAGGAAAGAAAGCCTGGCAGCAGTGCTCGCTGCGGCTGCCAAGTCACAGTTGGCTTCCACCCCTCCCCCAACCTCTCCTCCTCCCCGGTGTGTGTGTGTGTGTGTGTGTGTGTGTGTGAGAGTCTTTCACAGGTTTCCATCTGCGAGAAAGCAAACACACCGACCTGGGAGAGAGAAAAAAAAAAAGGAAAAAAATCCAGCCAAACGTAGAACTTGGAATGACAGGGGGACGGATTTAAGTGATGCTCGCCGCGACATTGCCGTGTATTTGTTGACGCTCGTTATCACATTGACGGTTTCAGCGGCGATCGGGCCAGGCCAAGCCGAGCCGAGCCGGGCCCAAGCCCTCTTCTCCATGAAATATGGCGGCCGTTTCTATTCTTCTTCTTTTTTTCTGCCGACTCAAACCAGAGGCGCTCGGAGGTGCCGATTAAGTGAGAGCTTAATAGATAGAAACAAACACAGGGGCCCGCTAATGATTTATCGCCGGGGCAGGTGATTGTGTTAATTGGGAGGCAGAGTAAATGTTTAGAGTGTGTTTAATACGTCGGAGGGAGTCGGTGCGGGGGTGGGATGGGGTTGAGGCGGTCATCGATTCCCCTCTCGCCTGTTTCTCCTGCAGGACCACGCGGGGTTAAAACCTCGGCCGTGTTCACAACAACGCCATGGCCTGAAGCGGGGCGGGGCTTAATCCCAATGTATCAGAAACACACTGAAACCCTTTTCCACAAGTTCAAATGCAGATGTTTTCACTCTTGTCTCTCTCACTCTTTCTCCTTGCATATATGTATATATATATGTATATATATATATATATATATATATATATATATATATATACATATATATATATATATATATATATACATATACATATATACATATATGTATATATATATATATATATATATATATATATGTATATATATGTATATATGTATGTATGTATATATATATATATATGTATATATATACATATATATATACATATATACATATATGTATATATATATATATATATATATATATATATGTATATATATGTATATATGTATGTATGTATATATATATATATATGTATATATATACATATATATACATATACATATATATATATACATACATATATACATATATATACATATACATATATATACATATTAGGGCTGTCAAACGATCAATTTTTTTAATCGTGATTAATCACAGAATCTTCATAGTTAACTGCGATTGATTCCAGTTTGAATTGCATGTGGAAAATTCTGTTGTTTTGTATTTCAAGGCAGTTTTAAGCCCATAATGTAAAATATTTCTGACCAGAAATAGGCCAGAGGGGCCGACTACGGGTTAGTAAAAGGGACAAAAAGGCTTACGTTTGAAATGCGAAAATTACGCATTGTGGATTGTATTTACCTAATCGCCATTAATGCAATTAACTCGATACTGGATTTCAGACTTATACAATACGGTAATTGGAAAAAAATTGATTTTCGATACAACTTCCAATATTAGCAACCATGGAAGTTTCGTGGAGGGTGGGTGGTGGTGGTGGTGGTGTTGGGGGGGGGGGGGGGGTGCGTGTTGGTGGCGCACATATTGTATCATTTTTACTTTCAAGTATCGATATTTTATTGACATATTGATATTTTTGACAACACTAGTACAGATATATATATATATATACATATATATATATATATATATATATGTATATAGATAGATAGTAGATATACATATATGTATGCAGGTGTTTATATGTAGTGGCTATAGGAGATGCGTGCTGATTAAGTGAGAGCTTAATAGATGGAAACAAACACGGGGGCCTGCTAATGATTTATCGCCAGGGCAGGTGATTGTGTTAATTGGGAGGCAGAGTAAATGTTGGAGTGTGTTTTAATACTCTAGGGGGGTGTCTGTGGAGGGAGGGGGAGGGGGAAGGGGGGAGGGGCTGTGTGGATAGTCGGAGGGTCTTCTCCTGCAGGAGGAGACCCCGGCCGCGTTCACAGCAACGCCACAGTGAGTCCGAGGGCGACGCGGCGCTCAGGATTCAATAGGTGTGCGGAAGAGGCACCCCCCCCCACACACACACACACACACACACACACACCCCACCCCACCCCTCCACCCCCCGCCCTGGCTGGCTGCCCCCCGGCCCTCTGGCCTCCCTCCCCTCCCCCCTGCGTGGGCTTTGATGTGGAGGCTCAGATCAGGTGAAGACGCGGTGATTCAACGTCTTCCCGCTGCCCCGGCCGAATGAGAAGGAGCGGAAAGGGAGAAAAGGAAGAAAGGAGGGAAGGACGGAGATAAAGAGAGTGAGAGAGAGAGAGAGAGAGAGAGAGAGAGAGAGAGAGAGAGAGAGAGGCGTGGGCTCCCATTGACAGCGGCAGCCGGTTCGGGGCTGTGCGAAGGGTTTCTCGGTGTGAGTCGAGGACGTGGCTGGAAATGGTCTCTGTGGGACGACTCATTGAGGCCGGCTCACTTAAATTCATGTTCTTTGACTCGGCATGACACTCCATTGTCCACAATCCACCGGGGCTATGCAAAGACGTCCCCTCCTGTTATGTTGAATTTCATACCCTGCCCCCCTGCCGCCACCTCTCCGTCCAAACCCCCTCCCCCCCCACCCGCCCCCACTTTATTTATTTTTTCCATTTTCACGCCGCGAACGGCGTCGCTCTCGATGGCTGCTCTCGTGTTTCTCTTATTTTCCTTTGTCGCTTGTTTTCATTTTTCCCTGAGAGGCGCCGCCGAGAGGAAGTCTAAAGGAGGAACGTGCGAAAAATACCTCCTCTTATCTCGGGCTAATATTTGCCAGACTGGATAGAGGAGGTGGAGGCGGCGGCGGCGGCAGCAGGAAAGCGCGGAGAAAAAAAAACCCCAACACCAAAACAATTTGATTTTGGAAAGGGAAAAAAAAACAAAACAACCTTCCTACGTTTTATTGGCTGCCGTCAACTGTGTCCTAAATTCCGACGCCCACGCCGGATTAAAAACGAAAAAAAAAAAAGAAGGCCCCCCCCTTCCCAAAAAAAAAGAAAAAAGAAAAAGCCCTTCCCGCCCAGCTTGCGTTATATGTTATATGACCCTCGTGCGCGCGCACATGCGCATGCACGCACGCTTCTGGTGCCTTCCGGTGGGTGTTTTTCTTTTTCTTTTTGCTTTGGTTTGTTTTTTGCCTCCGACCCCCCCCCCCCCTTTTTTTTTTTTTTTTTTTGGATGAAGGCTCGGATTGATTTTCCATCTGTTTTAAGATTCCGGGGAGACGTAATGAAGCCGATCGCCTCCATTTCCGCGCGTAGCTGCCGGTGCGATAAACCCGCAGCTATTGCTTTCTAAACATGACAAAAGACGGCGAATTTCCGAGCCAGCGGGGTGTGGATGAGCCCGAGCCGAGCGGCTGGGAAATAAACAGCCGACTGCGGATCCGGAATGGCGTGTGGGGGAGGGGCAGGAGGGGTTGCTCTCCCTTTCTTTTGCGACATCTGCTCGCCAGATCTCGTCTCATTTATTTATTTTTTCGGAGGCAGCGGAAAATGAAATAAAATAAAATAAAAAAATAAAAAGACGGAGGAGGAAGAGGAAGAGGAAGCGGCGCCCATATTTGGGGAGCGTGGCTTCCTCTCCTTCGATTTCCTTTATTTATTAAGATTATGAGCATGATTATTTTATCGCGACGTCTTTTTGTTTCCCGGCGAGGCCGCGCCTGTCGCCGTGGCTGACATTTGGCCCCGGGAAAAAAAAAATTAAACAGAAGAAGAAGGCGGAGGAGGAGGAGGAGGAGGAAGCGGCGCCCATATTTGGGCAAGCGCGGCTTCCTCCTTTGATTGCCTTTATTGTTGCTTTACTGTCTCTTTTGTTTCCCAGCCCCGTAGCCTTGGCTGACATTTCGCCGGGCCACATCCCCCTCCCCCACCTGCCCCCCCGGCAGCCCCCCCGCCTGCCGCCGCCCCTGCTTGCGTGAGGCGTTCAGGTGTCCGTTCAGGTCGAGCGGGCCGTCCGTTCACTCGTTTAATTGAGTGTCTTTTATCCACAGCCGGTGACCTCTTTCGTCCCCCCCATCCACCCCCCCCCCCGCCACTCCCCCTCCTCCCTCTCATCATTTCTACCTCACCTGTTGTTGTTTTTTTTTCGCCGAGCTGCTCTGTGATGCTGTTTTTTCTTCTTCTTCTTCTTCTTCTTCTTCTTTTTCACCTCCCTTCCAATCCCCAGTTCTGTTTATTTTTCTTTTCTTTTCTTTTTTTTGCGGGGGGGCTCCGGAGGTGGCTCGGCTCTCCAGCTTCAATCCCGCATCAATATGTAAGGAAATGGAGTCCTCCGCCAGACGAGCGCTTTGCCTCCCTCTCCCCGTCTCCTTCTCTCTCCCTCCTTCGTCCTTCGTCGCCTCCCTTTGTTTTTTCGCCTCCGTTAAGCTCTCAGATTGTCTGCCCGGCTCACCCCCCCTCCCCCACCTCCATTTTCTTCTCCCTCGCTCGCTGCCGCCTTGGTCGTAGTGTCCTTGAGGAAATTCAAAGGGCGGGTAAAAACAAAACATGGCGTGCCAGACTTTTTTTTCTTTTTTTTTTTCCTATTTCTCGTCGCCTCTGAGATCTTGCGCGACTCCTGTTTTGAAATCGAGTTTGCGGTTTTTCGCCCCCCCCACCCCCTCACCCCTCCCCTTCGTGTTCTCCTCGCTGGTGGCTGCGTCGCGTCCTGTTGTGGCGACTCGTTGCCGACGCGCGAAACTGAAAATGGAGCGAGGCTAATGGAGTCTCGCCCACCTCGCACCTTCAAGGCCGTTTTTGCAATTTGCGCCGCAGACTCATTTAAAGGAGGAAAATCCTCAACACAAATCGTTTAAAGGTCGCGCGGTTACGGGAAATTTAACTTCCGCAAGCGTTCTAACCCATCATTTGAAACGTGGACTTTCCAACCCTTTCGCTAGACGTGCGCTAAAATGCTAACTCTTGGCAAGTTCGGGCTTTTTCGATGCCACAACGGGCGCCTGCGCCTCGCCGACGCCTCCCCCTGGTTAGTGAGGACGCCTCCTCCGAGACTACTGGCCGTCTGCTTCCAAAACATGGCGGCGGTCCAGCAGGAGCTTTCCTGTGTAAACAGACTGAACTAAATGTGCTGTTTTCTTGGAGTCCATTGAGGATTTTGGACAATTAGTCATGCAAGGCTGCTCTCTTGGAGTCTGGGATGAAAAAAAAAAAACAAAGATATGAAAATGCTCATAATGTGGGACCTTTAAACTTTCAGGTTCTCCTCCTGGTCCTTTCCCTCTGGCCAACCGGAGGTCTTCACCTTCGCTCCTCTCCCGGCGCACATCATTTAAAAAAAAAAAAAAAAAAAAAAATGTTTCTCATTTCCTTTAAATTTCACCCTCGTTTTTTCGCCGAATTTCATCAGTCCCCGGTAATAGCGCGTCCCGTTCTAATGTCTACGGTGCACAATGGGAAAATGAAGCAAGTGAAAAGCAGGATAATGAAATGAAAAGCGCCACCATAAGTGCCCTCATATTTCCCAGCGACAGAAATGACTCACTCATGCGATATTTCCTACTTGCGCGCGGACGAGGGGGGGGGGGGGGAGAAAAAGACACATCTAGTTTTAATACACTGGAAACAACTGCTAATATTCATCCCCGGGCTTTATACTGCGTGTCACGACGCCGTTGCTCTTCTGCTTTATTTAACTGCCTTTTTTTCCCCGAGCGCATCAAAGGCCCGGTCGGCGGCGATCGGAAAAGCGCAGTAATCCGCCGCGGTGCAAGTGTCTAGCGAAATTATTACCGTCAGATCATCAAAATCCTGTAACCTACGGTGTTATTTATTTATTTTATTTTTTTTTTTCGTCCAACCTCATCCCATCTCCGTTGCCCTTCAGAAGCCCAGCTGTGACTAATATAGAGGCGCCTCCCGAATTAATTCTTGACCTTCGGCTCTGACGGGAGATAACATCTGCCCTTCCGCGAGACAGAAAGTCTAATTTTCCAGCCATTCTGCTCAAAATTACATCGGAGAGAGAGGGCGAGCGAGACAAGAGGGGGGGAGGGAGAGAGAGAGAGAGAGAGAGAGAGAGCGGGCAGCTTTTGATGAGTGGCGGAGCGGCGAGAGAGGAGGAGCACGCGGCCTCTCGCCCCCACCTAATTGCATCGTTACCAATTGATGTTCCTTTTTCATTTTTCTCCCCTTTTTGTTTTACTTTTCTTCGCGTCGACGTTTGGCCGCCGCCGCCGCCGAAGCTAAGCTAAACGGGTGTTTGCGACACCGCAGTCGAAGTTTGCTCAGCTGCGCGCGGTTTCTCCGCCAGCTTCCGAGACTAAAAATGTAAATGTTTGCAGGAGGAGCGCAGGAAAAGGATGAGATTTTATTGATTTACTTATTTATTTTTCTGAGAGAGCCGGAGCGGAAAATCCCGCGCGATCGTCAAACTTTCTCCAAAGTTTGTTTTGAAGAATCGCAGCCGTGCTAGCGTCTCCTTTATTTGTTTTGTTTTTCATCGAAGAGATGGAGCCTGTTTTTCCTTTTTTTTTTTTTTCATTTATTTTATTTTGGCGGGCGCTGCGTTGCCCTAAATGGATAATAATGTCCCCGGCGGTTTAATCACACTGGGTGGGGGTTGATAATGAAACGGGAGGCCGGTGGCCCCGGCGGCCGAGCATGGTGGACTTCCTCTCTCAGCCTGGCAGCGGCTAATTAGCATCGCTGGCACGTGCTCGGTCTTGATTAAAACTCAGTTTACAGTGAGCGGCGCTGCGAGGTCGCCATCTGTCACCTGCCGGGGACACTGCGCTACGTCGTCTAGTTAGCGGGAGAGTGTGTGTGTGTGTGTGTGTGTGTGTTTGTGCGCGCACGTGTGTGATGAGGATGATAAGGCGGGGTGTCGGGGGAGGGAGTCGGGGGAGGCGGTAGAAAGAGAAATGACAGGGAAGGGCGGAAGGCGCGAGGCGTTCGCCGGCATTCCGCTCAATAATTCCATCCCCCCCTCCCTCCCGCCCGCCCCTCGTCCCCGGACGGAAAATCACGCACACACTCATGTAAAAAAAAATAAATAAATAAATAAATTCAAAAAAAAATTCTCGCGCGCGGCCGCCGGGATCCGGGCGCTGTTTACCTGAACTCATAACCCGGCGGCGGTTTGGGAATATTCCTGTTTGTGCTCGGGAGTCGGCAAATGGATGCGCGAGTTGCCGCTCTGTGGCTCATAAAAACCGGCCGTGTGTGAAAGCCGACACCCCCGCCCCTCCCCCCCGTCCCTCCAGGAGTGCGTCAATTACATTTCTCTACCACACACACACACACACACAGAGACGCGCACGCGCACGCACAGTGCTTTAAAACCACTGTTGCAGCAAAAAGTACATCATCGGATATCTTGCGCGTCGACGGCGGGAGCACAGCGCCGCATTTATCCAGCGTTTATGTTATTTATGCTAACCTTGCTAGCAGGTCCCCCCGCCCCCCCCCGACCCCTCCCATACCCTCTCCCACACACACACTACTACTGTAGTATTCAAGATTGGTCCTGAGACCACTCTTTAAGGAGCCATTTCACCTCGGTCTTGTCTCGGTCTCGGACCGGGCAGGCTGGGCATTTTCGATGACAAGACCGGTAATAACAGGATAATAACAGAAAATTTTGTTTCACCACCTCCTCCCTGGAGCCGTGCCGAACTTCAAGGTCTTTCACAGCCACCTCGAGTAAGATTAGTGCGCTTTTAGTGTTGAGCTCAGACGTTAAAGGTTTTCACGCATTTTGTTCAGGCTTGGCATGACATCATTTCCAGTGAAATTATTCCTAGTTAATTTATTTAAAAATTTTAAGAGGCAAAGTTGTTCTTTTTTACAAACAAAAATAGCTGGCAAAGCAGCAGAGTGTTAAAAGATGCCTCGCTGAAAAGAAAAGCTGCTGTACTTTGACTTCTACAGCTGCTGTAGAAGTCAAAGCACTGTCATGTAGAAGCAAACTTGAATTAAAGAAAGACAGTCTTCGTTTGTTTTTCTTTGATTTGTACAGTCTCGGTCTTGTCTTGGTCTCGAATCCCCAATGTCTTGGTCTTCTCTCGCCTTGGTAATGTCTTGGTCTGTTGTGCAGTTTTGACTACAACACTAGCCCAACACCCCCAAACACAGAGGATTTATTTTTCTTATTCCATTCCACGCATTTACAATTTACAAACCCGGGTACGTTACACACACCTGAATATATTTGGGCGGTACGCGAGCAGGCGGTAGGAAAATTTCCACAGTGGCCTCATAGCAGGCGCAAAGACAAAGACAATCGAAGGCGGGAGAGAAAATGTTTGTGGTGGCTTGGCATCGCTCCTCGTCAGGCGGGAAGCTCGCCGCACGTCTCTCTGTCATCTGGCAGCTGCCGTCCCCGTCCGTCGAGCTTCAGGGGAGGAGGAAGGCTTTTACTTTGAAAGGGGGAGAACTCAGGGTTGTTATTTACATTCAGAGCGGTAAAGAGGCGGCATTATAACAGGAAATATGCATCGTTTACTCTGAATGCGCCTGGGCGCGCACAAGGAGGACGCGAGCGATGCTTGTTTTCCGTTTATCCGACAGACAGCCCGACTGAGGAATTTGTTCTCTCAAGAAGATTTTACGGTTGCGGCGGAATCTAATGAAAGGTTACCGTTAACACGTAGGAGCCGACGCGGTGCAGAAGAGTTATTCTTTGGGAGTTTTTCTTTTGCACGCGTATTAGCTATTTAACCAAGCTAAGTGACTGCTGGAAGTCTGGACTCGTGCTTCTAAAAAACAACGAGGGAGGTTGTGCGAGACATTTCCGGGCCCGGCGCTGGCCAATTCATCTTCCAGATTAGCGCGGCGTTTCCACGCTTTGAAATATGACACGGCGGCGTCCACCTTTAATGAGTTTTTTTTTATCCTCCCTTCGCCGCATCCTGCGCTCCGTCACGTGTTGTATTTTGAAAAAAGAAAAAAAAACATAAGGAAAAGAAACGTGCGAACATGACGCTGAGAGTCGACAACTCCCAGTGTTTGTTGGTGCTTTTTTTTTTTTTTTTGAGAAAGAGAATCACAAAGAGGAGCTGGAAGGAAAAGAGGCTTCGGCATTGAAACTTGTTAAAAATACCAACACTTTGAGGAACGCGAGTGGTTCAGTTTGGCTCGCTCTGTGTGTCTCTGATCAAACTGGGAGGAAGTGCAAAACAACCTGACACGATGAATTGCTGCATAATTGCGCTGCATATTTTTGTATTTTTAACGTACAGTGGAATAACAAACTGTGACGCTTTCGTTTTGACCCCCAAATGTTATTTTGTCGCCGCGTTTGCCACAAATGTCACATAAAGTTTTTTTTGTACAGAATGGTCCATAAAATGGCATTGAATTTACGACCGCTTTTCTTTTAGTCGCCGCTTTGTCTTTGACAGTTTTTTAATGGGTTGCTGCAGAGCGACGATGAAGACAGCATTTTATTAAGCACAGAGTTAATGCCTGATTAAGTCGTGCCCATATAGTCCGGCAGCACATCGGCGTGCTAGCGACACTAGCGTTACCCTGAATGCTACCGCGACTGCGCCACTTTGCCTTTTGATGTGAAGCATCCGTTCTTCCCCTGTCAGTTTTCGGGTTGTTTTAGACAACAAATTGTACATTATAGCCAGTGTGCGAAATACAGGGTGGTTCAGGAGGGTCGGACCCCCCCCCGTCCCCGATTAAACCCTGAAAGCCTCAAAGCAAAATTAAAGGGGGCCTCATATTTTTTTTCCAAACAAAATTGCATTTTAAGGAAATTTCTATTGGTATCGAGTAACAATCAGGAAGGATGGGGATCTCCGCCTCCCCTCTGAAAATACTGACGGGTATTTCGCACACTGTTTGTAGCCTTTAGTAAATGTGTAGCACAGCAGTATGGATTCAGTAAGCTCTTTCCCTCTACGTTTGTGTTGCTAATGCCTTTCCATATTGGTGGGTGTTTATGCGCCTTTACTGCGGGATCAATGATGAAATATTTTTGCCCGTTGCGCTTCCTCCTTCGCTAAATGCATCCTTAATTATGATTCCAATTTTTCGTTTTTTTTTTTTACGTTGGGGGAAAAAAAAAAGGTCCTTTTCTGCAATCTTGCTTACAGGCTGTTGATTTTCTCCAAAAGCGTGCTCCAGTGCCCCTTTCATGGTGCTGCAGAACAAGCGCTCGGCACTCTGACTTATGCCGCGCTCTTGTGCCTCTGTAAGGAACTTATCTTAATCTCAAGAGCAGGCGCACGCCGCCACTGAAAATGTGTACGTGTGCAAGGCGCACGTGTGTGTGTGTGTGTGTGTGTGTGTGTGTGTGTGTGTGCGAGCGCGCGCGCTTGCCCCTGCTCTTCATACATCTTCTGGGGTTTTTTTTTTCTTTCTCCCCCCCGTCCCCGCTGCATTCACAAATTGAGACCAGTGGAGAGGTTGGAAGCTGCGAGCCGCCGACAAAAGTCATCTGGGACGCCGGCAATTCAAGGCTCGCACAAGTGTACTCACAGTTTTGGCACAATTAGCACCAAAAGGGGTCCCCGCTTGACAAATTAGCACACAAAATGTCAGCCGGTAGTTTAGCACATCCACAATGAGGCTCTTGCAAATTAGCGCACATTTTGAGGAGGGAGCATGCCCGTTATTTTTGAATAGAGAGAGGCTGGCAAATTAGCACATCTGTTGCCAGCACTCAGAATTAATACACGTTATATGATCAGTGGTTTTCCCACTTGGGTCATGGATGGGGCTTGTGTGTGCACGCGTGTGCGCTCATTAAAAGTGATTGATGGGATTGAACCGTTGGCTACGGTTATAGCTGATTAGGGCCCAGAGAGTAACTAAACTTCCTGCGCGGCTGCAGGCGTTTAAAGGGGCCGTTCACCTTTTGTGTCGCGGCGGTTTGCGCCTACGCCTAGTCGGCCGCGCAGTGGGGAGGTTGGCACGCCGCCGCTCTGCCGAACCGCGCGGTCTAAGCCGGTAACACGGCACGTCATGTAGTGAAAAGCCAATGGGAGCTGATTGAGGGGAAAGGCGTTGGACCAGCCTTCTGTTTATGCTAATAGTTGTAGTCGGTACGTGAACAAGTGGATCACAACTGCAGATTCTTCTCATTACTATCGTTGCAAATGAGGATCAGCTTTTTTTTTCTTTACTGCAACTTCAAAATCAAAATATCGTTTTTGAAACAGCATTGTTACAACAGGATTCATGCTAATCTCTTTAGCATCAGCTAGACGTCCTGTTTTGGCAGGGGGGGGGGGGCTTTGGAATTGTGGCAAATGGTGGTTTTCAGAGAAGAATCAGTCTCCAGTTCTAAATCAAAAAGAGGCTCAGACTGGTCACTCGATGCTAAGACTAGCTAGTCTGGTCGCAGACCACAGACTCACTCCCCCATGTATTGTAGGTTTTCCCCTACAAGTGATTTCTTCAGTCGACAAAGCAATCGCCCAGTGAGCACAGCCAGCGGCAGGTGTTGGGAGCAAAGACTAACAGCGGCAAAAATTCCTCCTATTTCTCGACACTGCTGTTTACCGCTGCCGCTCTTGCTCAGAACAACCCAGGTAACACATAACACGTCAGCGGTGCTGGGAAATGTCATCAGAAGCAGGCGGGGGGGGGGACGTTGATCTCCGGTGATTGATGAGGGAAAATTTCAAATCCCCTCCATCTTGGGATCGTTCAGACCTGGAGGCAAGGCCGGTGCGAGCCAATCAAGCGCGCGTGGGGAGGAGTGGGCGGAGTCTGGCGGCCCTCGCCTCGCCTCGGGTCGAAGATTGGAGCTTGGCAAGACGGATCGGCAGGATTTCGGAGCTGTAATTCCGGCGCTCCGGCCGCCTCGCAGGGTTGCTGCCGAGCTGTGGCGAGAAACCTCAATTCTCGGAGTCAACACTGGCAAATGGAAGTTATTATGATTTGCCGGGTTAAAATTCTCTCCAATTTGAAAAGCGGGACACCTGATCTGCAGTGTAAGGAGAGTGAATGAGTCTCCTCCTCGAATTTCCTCAAATCGATTCCGGTTGCTGTAATTTAGGAGTTTGCGGTATGAAATATGTGGGGTTTGGTTAAGGCGGTGATTAGGCTCGGAAGGCGTGCAATTTATTTCAGGTGGCTATGGACCGTTTGGTTCCTTGACCTCATGCTCAGTCACGTATGGCGCTCCTCGGCTGCTGGCTCTGCTTCATTGCCTCCATAAAGTGGGAGAGCGACACCTCCCCCAACCAACCGGACTCTAACGTGCCGCCGAGCCGCGCGTCGGAATCAAAGAGCGCACTATCCCTTCAAAGGTACAGCGTGTAAAAGTCTCCCATCTAGTGGTCAGATTTTAGATTGCAGCGTTCAACGTGGTTCCAAGATTGCCCAAGTACTTCAGTGGCCCGGATACTTGTACAAGAAACCAAATTATTTTTTATTGTACTGCAGATATGAACTTTTATTAATACATTTACTGCAGTATACAATAGAAAAACCATAAATCAGGCCACATTTTACACACTGGACCTTTAAATTCTGAGATGGGTCGCATTCCCCTCCCCCCCCCCTGACTCAGTTGTTTCTCACCTGACAGGTTCGTTTAGGCTCACCCCACCCCACACCCCACGCCTCCGACCCTATAAACTTTGGATGTCGCGTGATTGTGTGTGTGTGCGTTCACACGTGAGTGCGAATGAGCCGGCGGCTTAGCGTCCAGCCGTGGCAGGTGACAGTCGAGGCGCGAGTGTCAAAAGGCTTTAGGGCGCTTGACAAGACAGATTCTATTCTGGAGGAAACGGAACGGGAGGAGCCCGACGTCGGCGATAATGCGAGCTAAGACCACCGTTCGCCCTGAGACGCTCTCTAATGGCGTTTATCTTCATTGCGGCGCCGGGTGATTGATATTTTGGTCCCTTTGATTTTTTTTTTTCCCCCCCGCGTTTCGCCCACTTGGCCTCGTCTTTTCACGCCCCAAATGACACCCACTTTCCCCTCTATTACACTCCAACCGACAACGTTTTGCGCGCACAATCGTTTGACTGCCCTCTCTCTCTCTCTCTCTCCCTCCCTCCCTTTGTACGTCTTTATTGATTTAAAGGCCCCCCGTGCGTCGCGTGTGCGCTTAACGCTTAGCGGGGTGAAAACAGTGGAGAAAAAAGAAAAAGAAGGAACGTCTGTATTTATATCGCAGCCCGGTGCCGGCGGGCCGTGACGGCTGAAACTGCAGTTTCGGCTGCCAAATTGAGAAAATGCGTCAACATTGTCGGCTGATTGACCCCCGACAGACCTTCTGCCCCTCAAACAGGCGACACATCACAAAATATTTTCTTTCACCAACCAAAGGCGGCACTGCTGCTAATTCATGTTACTTCTACAAGACCCCAAAACACGTCCACATTTATCCCACGCGACACGACCACCTCCTCATCTGCTCTTCACCTCAATCTAAACACCCTTTTCCAGCAAATTACAAGCAAAAGCACAATGAAGGTGTGCTGCATTTTTTTCCAATCCTCCCCACGTCCGCCGGACCCCCCCCCCCTCCCACCCACCCCACCCCCCCGGTGAATGTTGCACGCTGTGCCTTTAAGTTCAAGTTTGGCCTCAAAACAACTTTACTTGACTGCGCTGAGATTCCTATCACTTATCGTCTCGGGAAATCTATTTCTATTAACTACATTCGCCGCCGTCCTTATCTGGGGCCCTACAGAACAGAGCTTCATCAGATGTTATCTGCTGGCCACAACCGCACGAGATAGAGCTGATCGTGTTATACAGCACATTACCGCCACGGTGGTCTTAAAACAGCCCACCCCACGCCCGCCCATATACACGCTGTATGACGGCAATGAATGGCAGACATCGTCAGGCAAACACCTGGACCTCGTTTCCTCGGCAGGCCTCATTAGTCATTATGTCGTAGCGTCCAACGCGGCGTCCCACACAGCCTCCGTCGGCTCTCCGCGGATCTTCGGGAGGTTGGGCGGCAGAATGCAGAAAGAAAATTCAAAAAGCTAAAATAGAATTTAGATATATTTATTAGTGTTGTCTAAAACATCAATGTATCGATATTTTCTCAATGCGTTACGATATACGATATGACTTCTCCGTAGTGTCGATATATCGGTACTACATCGAGTCGACGTGTGGCGCCACCAACACACACACAAACACTCTGAGCACTCCCTCCCCACCTCCCCCGACAAAACTTCCGCGGTTGCTATTGAAAATCAATACCTTTCCAAATATATATATATATGTTTATGAAATGGTAACTGAAATGTCTTTAAGATAATCCTGTCTAATATTCAATTTTCTTTTCAATTTTTCACAATTCTTGTGTGCATGTGTATGTTATGTAGCCAGTCATGACTTGCATTAATGAAATATTGGAAGGTTATCATAGGCCTCCGGCATTTTAAGGAAATTTAGATTGGTACTGAGTAGCAATCAGGAGGATGGGGACCCCCTTTGTACACAAGTATGGGTTCAGTAAACTTTCTACATTTCTGCCTCGCTAGCGCCTTTCTACAGGCGTTTTTATGCGCCTTCATGGTGAAACGGATGCACGGTATGATGAAATATTTTCCACCTGAACTTCTTTCTAGTTTTGCCAAGCAGAACCAGCTAGTCCTGTGCCCCGTAAGCCCGTATACTGGGTTGTCAAAAATGTCACTTGTGCGTCTGTGTTGTCATGTCGGCAACAGACGCTGACTGTCATGGCTTGCCGTCATGAAATACTGTGAGCCTCCTGCATGTTAAGAAAATTTTAGTAGTAGAGTAGTAACAATCATGAGTATGGGGACCCCCCCCCCCCCCCCCCTGCCCGAACATTGACGGGTATTTCACACACTGGGAGGGGGAGCAAAGGTCCTTGTGAAGCTCGGGAAGGTCGGTCCGCCCACGAGGGGGTCTTCAGATTAATGGCTGAGGGCGGCCACTCTCGGCAGGCCTTCATGCATCACGTCCCATTCTCCCGGCAAACATGTCAGGGAGCACTCCGACCGGGCGTTCCGCAGGAATATTCCCGGGAGCGTTCCCGTCACTCGCAGCCTGCCGCTCGGCGGTGACGGCGAGAGAAGGGTTAGGGTAGGTAGGTGAGGCCGGGTCCAGGTCTCCGAGTGCAGCGCCTCACGCCCGGGCCTGATCTCCTAGCGACAGCAGGGTTTTTTTTTGTTTTGTTTTTTTACCCTGTGGTTGCCATGGCGCCCGAGGAAAAAAAATAAAAACCCGGCCCCGCCGCTGTCCTGCGGGCTGCGCTGGTCGTCATTAGTCACGGAGAGGCGCTTCGCCCAGCCAGCGACGACGCTGTCACAACAGTCTCCCCTCGGCCAATCAGCGGCCCACGTTCCAAAACTGCAGGTACCTCCGCTCAGCCGTAGCATAAATACACGGGTCGCCATAGCGACGTGTCTGACTAGCATCTTCCGGCCTGGCACGGGCGCCCTTGAGTGGGAAGCCAATTACTGCTTTTTGTTCGTGGCGTAACAGGTAAGCGGCAAGTGTGGTTCGGCCACCGCCGCCGCCGCCGCCGCCGCTGCAGAGGAAGACGAGCGGCAAAGCGGCGTCGGTAATTATTTTCCCTGGCGCCGCGCAAAGTGAAGTGAAGAGCTTTTATCTGTTTGTTGCTGCTAATAATGAAAGGTTGTTGGTTTTTATGCATGTGATGACATTATTTTCAGTGTTGGCGAGTAATCTATTATTAAATAATCCATCAGTAATGTAATGTAACGGGATTACTCTGGCAAAACTGGTAATCAAATCATACTTACTTTATCAAGGAACGAAAGCAAAAAACAGCGATTGTGTTTTTGATAGCTGGAAATACAAAAACTGATTTTGAGTTAATCGCGTCTTAATCAAAGAATGTTGTGGTTCATTGTACGTTATGTGCAGGAAACGAGACGTTCTCAACTGTTACTTACTAGTAATTAGTAATTGATTACTTACGAAACAAAGTAGTTCAAGCAGTAATTAGATTACTTTTAAGGAGTAATCCCAACAACACTGATTATTATTTTCTACAATGTATTGTATGTAATGATTGATATTTATATTCGAAAATGTATTATATATTAATTCCATTCATTACGAATAGATTTATAGCCACATCATTATCATTATTATCTCGATAAATGGCTAAATGAAAAACACACTTCTATCCATTGACTGAAAAATAGTTTTTATATGACGTAATAGTGTTTCTGCGCCCAGATATATGGTTGATCTTTATAAAAAACAAAAATAGAAAAAAACCGAACCAAGTTACCTGAACTCCAGGGGCCCATCATTTTCATTTGCCCCGACTTAATAAGATCCGAGTAAATATTAAGAGGAGGTGAAATTTACAGAGTCCTCTGACTGCCTTTTTTATCCCAACATCCCTGCTCAGGCTCTGCCACACGCGCACACACGCACACACGCACACACACACACACACATACGCATGCCGGCAGGGATGCTCATTTCTCATCAGGGTGATTATCCAGCTCATAACTCACTCAGAGCTTTCATTTGCACTATATTTCACAGCAGCACCCAACGATGGCAGCTTTATAATTCACACACACTCGCGCGCCGCGGACGCTGATTGTCTGAGCTGCTGCAATCCAGCAAACCAGATCGCCAAACCTCGACAGACAGATAAAAACAGACAGAAAGACAGACGACGGTAAGGACGCGCGCGGGTGTTTTCCTCAATCGCAAAAAAAAAAAAAAAAAAAGCCTTGTCGTGTGGGAGGAGAGGGGACGGAGGGTGCATTTTAACTTTCGCTCAATCAAACAATAGGCATTTTATTTTCCGTCAAGCGCCGGCGTAATTTAATCCTCAGCCTCTCCTCGGAAATATTGCACTTAGGCTGCCTTTAATATCGCCGCTCGGTGCTGTGCGATTTCCTTTGCGAGATATATGCAGCCAGCTCCGAGGAATCTGATGAGGAAAACTCGCCACCGACGTGTTTGTCGTTGTGCTTCTATTTGCGGCAGTGATTTGCAGGGCCGCCAATTTCCATCCCGATATGATACCAGGTATAACCAAAGGTGATACTGCCGATACCACACTTATGTAGGTACAGATAGAGGTTTTTATTTCCAACTATGGTTAAGAGAAGAGTTTTAAAAACTGTGTATCAAATGATCTGTCTTTCCCTATCAAGCACCTTGAGGAAATGCAATATGTCTCTTTCCAACTTTGTGCTGCACGTGTGTTATGTATACTTAGGTTCCACAGGGTTGAAACATCAACATATTGTACATCTAAGAAAGTGATGTCAGGTGAAAGGGAGGAGCCCTGAACATGACATCATTCTGTGATTTTTAATTCATTATTTATTTACACATAGATTTAAAAAAGAAAATTTTGTCTTTTGTGACCCATCTTGCGTCCGGTATCGCGATTGATTGCAATACCGTACACGTCTGGTATCGCAAAGTGTTGATACTTGGATATCAATCCGGCCCAACGCTCCAGTGCGGGGCTTGTCGGGGGGGCGGGGTTCAGTTCCGGCGGGAAAAATGGCAATTACAATATCCGGGGGGGGGGGTCAGACAGAGCCGAGTCCAGTCGTCGATGTTTACGGCGCCAGGAGGACAAACACATGAAAAGCAAAGACTGGCACTAAAACGTTACACGCCGAGCCACGGCTCGATACCCTTCAGGCGCCTTTTCCCGTCCTTTTATTTTTATTTTTACGCCCCCCGGATCCTCGGCCGAGTTGGGAAAATGCGAGAAAATAAAAGTGGAAGAGGCAGAGCATCTGGCCGTCCGGCGGTGACAGTGACGGAGCTCGCTCCCCCCTAAGTTAATGACATCTCCCTGGGCCCCCATGCACTCCTTTTCTATCACTTGCCCGCCGCCGCCCGGTGCTATTTATAGCCGCGCACTCTATTAATCCACCGCTTTCTCCCTCTTTCCGCACTCGTTCAAAAATGCCTCACTCCATCCGTCTCTTTCTCTCGCGGTGACTTTTTCCTCTCCCCCCGCTGCGATGCGATCGATAAACACGCTTTTTTTTTCTCTCTCTCTCTCTCTCTCTCTCTTTGCCCCCTCGGTGCCAAACGTTTGGCCAGACTGACTCCCTGTCCCGCTAGAGGACGGCGGTCGTGAATGGACTGCTGAGCCTTGCTATTGACCCGGCTCGCCCACGCAGCCACCCATTCACCCTTTCGCTACTAGCCTCGCTCCTAACGTGCTTTTTACAAATGCCGCAAATCGTAAGTTTCGCGTCTGAAGTTCTCGGCGGCTGTTTCAGCACTTTATGATTGGAGCAACATTCTCTACCCATGCATCCAAATCATGGATGCATTATAAAAGCTGGATACCGGACTGGCAATATGGTGGCCGCCGGTCCCCCCCCCCACCTACCCTCCCCATCCAGTGGTCACTCAAGGAACTGCAGCCAAAAATCCCATGCGGCCCAAAAAGCATTTCTCCCATAGAACATCCGTCCACCTACTCGGGGTCACGGGGGTCTGCTGTAGCCTCTCCCAGCTGTCATAGGGCGAAGGCAGGGTGACACCCTGGACAAGTCACCAAGATCCGATTTTTTTTTTTGCCCATCCAGATGGAAACCGGATGGTTCTTTTGTAGTCTGAACAGTCACAAATCACATGAAATCCGATTTTGGCAAAACGGGATTTGAACCACCTTTGGGAGGTACTTTCAAATCGCATTTGGACAGATGCGTCTCAGTCTGAACAGTTCCAATACACACCGATCGGTTTTGACCGTCCGTGACGTCAGTCTACGCGACCAGACCACACCAGAGAGCATCATTCCAGGTGCGGAGCTGTAACGTAATGGAGCAGACAGGAGAAGTAGAAAACAGCAGTCCCTGGACAGATGAGGATCCTCACTGCCTCATCAGTCTGTAGGGGAGATAGCTCCATTCAAGCCAAGCTCCAGGGCATGTCGCGCAACAAGTGCTGCAATTATATGACGTCACACACTACACGCTACGCTGGACGACGCCTCCGCTCCGACGTCGTTGCTACAGCAAACCTGTCAGATGGGACAATAATGTGGCCCAGTCTGAACAGAGCCAGATCCCATTTGGACACTTGCTAAAAAAAAAACAAAAAACATGGATTTGAGAAGGAATCTGATTGGAATCAGATTCGCCTGCAGTCTGGGGAGGGGAGCCGGCGAAACCGAATAGAACCCACGCAGACAGAGGGGGAACATGCAAACTCCACACAGAAAGGCCCCAGGCCCAGGATCCAACCCGCGACCTTCATGCTGTGAGGCGACGGCCTTCTCCCATAGACCAAAATACAGAAACAAATGGCTGTAAAACAGTTGACAGGATACTTCCGACCTGAAACACGGTTATTGTTGTGGGGTCATGACCTTTTGATGTTTCTCTCTCGCTTGCTCTCTCTCTCTCTCTCTAGCTCTCTCTCTCTAGCTCTCTCTCTCTCTCTCTCTCCAGCTAAAACGTTGTCATTTCCATGGAAAGTCATTCGTCGCCCGACGACGCGGATGTTTAAAATTGGCAAAAGCTGTCGAGACCTTTTACCGTCTGGCGAGTCGTATCGGTTTCAACCCTGCAAGGTCGAGCCACCGCTCGTCCCGTCACGTGGTGTTCAATGTGACACGCGGAGGGTTTCACAGAAGTCGCCTGCCAGTTTTATAGTTTATAGAAACGTTTCCCGCAGGCTTTCTTCCCTGACTGACGCGTGACACAAATCCGGTGGATTTGTCAAACCCGGGTTGGGTCAGTTTATTAGAACCACGGCGTGTTTTCCTCACATTCAGAAGGAAAGAGTGACTTTTCTTGCCGGCCCCGGTTGAAACACACAAGGTCTCAAACTTAATGCAGCGTTGCTAGTTTTATCTCATGTCTCGTAAGAAAGAAAGAAAAAAATAATTTCTCACTCCTCACTTTCTCTCCTTACTCCTCTGCCCTGCACTCGCGTTCTTTCCTGCTCCCCTCCCCTAAATTGTGAATCGCTGAAATCAATGGGACAAAGCGGAAGAGTGCACATTTCTGTCAAGGCTGAGCGGGGGTGTTAAAGAAGGGCGCCCACCCTTGAACTCACCTCCTGACGTATCTAATTGCCTGTAATTACACCGGGCGGGTGCCGCGGAATGCAAATCAGGCGGAGGGATCCGGTCTCGGCGCCCCCCCCACTGTAGATCTGCTTCTTTGTCAGCCCGCGGAGGGAGCGTTTTCGGAGTGCGAAAAAAACACATAAATTGAGAAAAGAAAAAGAAAAGCCACAGTGTCAAAACGATGTCGCCGCCCGGATTGTAATTGCTTGAACCGTATCTGAATTTTTTTTTCTTCCTTGAATGCCACTTGTGCCAAAGAAACTCACGCAATCACAAAAAGGGAGAGAAAAAGCAATTTAAAGCTGACCTTTTTTTTTTCTCCTCTTGTCTCCCTCCCTCCCCCCACTTCCCACTTCAGGAGGAATATTTGAATCCATTGAGAGCGGCCCCTCCGGTGCAGAGGAACTAGCCTTTAAATTTGCCTTGAACACAATCAATAGGAACCGCACCTTGCTGCCCAACACCACGCTGACCTATGACATCCAGAGAATAAACATCTTCGACAGCTTCGAGGCCTCCAGGAAAGGTGAGCAAGGAGGGAGCTCGAGCGCGTCGCCTCGGCTGCGCCGCATCGCTTCCCCCGGTTCCCGTTTGGTGATTGCTTGAATCTGTTTAGCTCGCCTTTCACGTAATGAGCTCCGGATTGCTTTCAGACGCGTCTGAAGCGCGGTGCTTAAACTTGATTGTGTCGCTCTCGAAGTCGATGCGGTCGCAAACATTCAGGAGCGGGGAAATGAGAATCACCCGAAAAACACTGGCAAGTCAACACTGGCAAGCAAAGTTTGGAAACAACGGCAAAGAGCCACTCTAGAGCAGGAGTGTCAAATCATTGACTGTATATAAAGACGGGCAGAGTCATCACAATGTCCCCCGTTGGTTTGTGGATACTCGTTTTTCAAGCCTCGAGATCAGATTGGTTTGAGGGGCCATCTTAAGCTTCCAGTTTGTTTTGAAACCAGAAGGTTTCATATACGGATGTGTGGGTCGTACCGTAGGTGCACCATAATTGAGGGTGGAAAGCAGCGCGTGCACCAACGTCCACCTCCTAACCCTCACTAGTAAGTAGGCTATGAAGAAGCAAATACAGGAGAAACCCCAAGGTACTCTCATAGAAAAGTTAAAAAGCCTTTATTGTGGCGGTTTGGTTGCATTCGAACCAAAGTAGTAGCAGGAATTCGACTATATTTGGCTACTAAGCTGTAAATCGTTTGTAAAGGTCTGAATTTTCTTGTTTCTTCCCGTATTAACAGCCTTGGTCATTTTAACTATTTTTGCAACCATTTTTGCTGCTGGCCAAACGATAGAATGCAGGTTTTTGACTTCCTTTTTGAAACCAGACGCCCCGCCCATCTTTATATAGAGCCGACGTGTCAAAATGATTTTCATGAAGGGCGACATCGGTGTTATGGGCTCCGCCACAGGGCTGTAAAGCTGTATAAATTTAATCACTTCCCACAACCATGTGTGTATTTGGTAATTGACTCAAGTTTCCAATGTCGTACGCTAAATTTCCGCAAATTCCCTCACAAACGGGGAGGTTTGTGAGTTGTCTCACAAACCTCCCCGAAGAAACATACAAACGCCGGAAGTTGGGGCAACACGCATAGGGAGAGTTGGAGTTTCTGGTCAGCGCACTTAGACTCCAATCTCGAGACAGCCGTGCACCTTTCGAGCTCCCGCGGCCCTGAGTTTGACACGTGCGGTCTAGACAATCCTTTTTCACGCCGTTTGAACTAATATCCTGTCAGCTCTGTGGCGCGGGGCGTTCACCGTCGGCCATCCCGAGTGTGAAATATATGCGCTCCGGTGTAAATGGGCCTGATGTATCAATGCAGGCGTGAATATTCATTTACTGCTTAACTCAGCCTTTATCCCGCGAGAGGCTCAGCCAGATGAGGGGAACGTCGCCTGAGTGATTCCGAAGGAAGCCGTGAAGTCAGCGTCTTTCCCCGCCGCGCATCCATATTTGAAGGGTTTCTCCACCGCGGACCCGGCGGTTTTTTAGCTGACGCGCGCCCTGTCAGTCAGCACATTCATTATTGAGTCTAGACGGACGCGGTTGCGAACTGTGCAACGTCACTCTTCCGCGGACACTCCCTCCAGTTGAGAGTGTGGCACTCCGTTTCGTGCTACGCGGGACTTTGCATCATTCGAGTATCTTTTAACTAAAAAAGAAAAGTTATTTTTTTATATTCAAAAGGCAATGGTTTATATATATACATATACATATATATATATATATAATGAATTCAAAACGTGCTTCTGTTTGCCAACACTCCCCTTTTCTCCGCTGGAGGTTTGCCATCGAAAAAATGCTCAAAACGGTTGTAAACTGAACCGTTGACCCTGGAATGGTAAAGAGTTATCTAACACAGCTACGGGCTCTTTAGTTTGGTGAGGTTAGATGTGCGAGCAAAATCTGAACCAACGCAGAGTGGAGAAGGCATTTGGAGCATTTTAAAAGGCCAAGACAAAGTGGCTTTGACAATGTTTGTAAACTCGTTGTGCGTTAAAAGATCAGCCTTTTGTGACATCACAAAGGGTGGCTAGCGTCGCCTGTCTCGTGTTAGTGAGAACACCCTGGCAAGGAGAAGGTTATTGTTGACTGTCTACCGCCGCACTCCTCATGAATGCTTAATGTTGTTGTGTATTAAAAGACAAGGGAAGATCCGTTTAGCAACAATCTATTTTGGCAGCTTCAATTAAAAGCATAAAGACACAAAACGCCCCTGTTGTTTCGCTCCCACTCAGCCCCTCCCGTACCCACTTCAGTGCTTACACTCTTAGAATTGAAAATATCGACTAACGTGGCCTACACCTGCTCAACACAAACTTAACTTTGTTTTGATATCTTGCTTCATAAATGACGTTAGTTTGACTTGATTTCGACTCGCTTTAGGCCAAACAGGAAGTCAGGCAAGACAATTCATTGATTTAAGCTGAAGGCTAAAGTCCAATGTTTTTGTAGAAGGCTCAAAAGAAAAGGCTTAATCTGCTGTTTTCTGGAGATCTATCTATTTCCCTCTTTTTAGCTGCCTGGCTTGGCCCCAACCCTGTTTCCAAAGTCGAAGCGCTTCAGTTGACGTGTTCTTGCCCGCACTTCCTGTTCCCACCCCCAGCATGTGACCAGCTTTCCCTGGGCGTGGCGGCCATCTTTGGCCCCTCGCACAGCTCGTCGGCCAATGCGGTCCAGTCCATCTGCAACGCCCTGGGCGTGCCCCACATCCAGACCAAGTGGAAGCACCAGGTGTCGGACAACAGGGACTCGTACTACGTCAGCCTGTTCCCGGACTTCTCCTCCCTGAGTCGAGCCATCCTGGACCTGGTGCACTTCTTCAAGTGGCGGACCGTCACCGTGGTGTACGACGACAGCACAGGTACAGGTACAGTGGGCGTCTTGTCATCAGTGTTGTTGGGATTACTCCATAAAAGTAATCCAACTACTGATTACTCCTTAAAAGGTAATCTAGTTACTTCTTTAACTACTTTGTTACTCCTTCAAAAGTAATCGAATTACTTCTCGAACTACTTTGTTTCATAAGTAATCAATTACTAATTATTTTGGTTGAAAGAAAGATAAAGTAACGGTTGCAAAACGTACACCGAACCACAATAGTTTCTGATTTCGACGAGATGAACTCAAAATAATGTTTGTATTTCCAGCTATCAAACGCAATCGCTGTTTTTTCCTTTCCCGCCGCCATGCTTGTTTCGGTGCGTTGTCGCATGTCAATGATGTTGCATGCCCGCCTGCATCGTCGATCTGCGACATCATTGTTTTTGGTTGTTTTTCTCAATTTCCGACATTTTGTGGATAATAAGACATTTTTAGCTTGCAAAATATTTCAGAAAAGAGTAATTATGATATAATTACCAGTTTTGCCACAGTAATCCCATTACATCACTCCGTTACTCAAAAAGGTGTTTAATTACAGTCGTGGATTACTTATTAATAGATTACGCGCCAACACTGCTTGTCATCATCGTGTCGTGGTCCCCCGCCCCCCCCACCCCTCCCCGCCCCCCCCGGACCTTCCTCCCGCTGCACGCACCCCCCTTTGGGGAGCTGTTACGCCAAACGGCGAGGCGTCCGGCAGAGGGGCGAAAAAAAAGCAGTTCACTAAGTGCTTTGTGACCTGTCAGGTTAATTCAGAAATCAATAGCTTACTGTTCCGCCTGAGTCCCTGCAGGTGCCGCCCGTGTCAGTCTTCCAGAAGAGCGGCCAGCGGCGTTTAAAAACCGAAAAAAGAAAGAGAGGGAGGAGAAGAAGGAGAAGAAGTAGAAGAAAGGGGAACCACATTACCCAGAATGACCTGATGTCTCTTCGCATTAATGCCACGCGGGATTTTGTCGTGCGCCGCTCCGGGTTGGTCGGGGGGGTTGGGGGTGGGGGGGTGGGGGGGTGGTGGTGGTGGTGGGTGAGAGGGAGGGGTGGGTGGTGGGGGCCGGCGACTGACAACAGCTATTAATAACGCGCACAGACACTTGATCTCCGAGGGTGGCAATCAAACGCGTCCGTTAGCCACTTTGTCCGCGCCGTGACTTTGCGGGGAGACGCTCACGAGGACGCCAACGTATTTTTAGCGCGCAGCCATATCTTTTTTTATGAGGTAAAGTGTAAACGACCCGGCGGAGGGAGGACGGCAACACTCGGCGGCGCTCGTTTGCGATTTTACGCCGCCGGTCGGGGGGGAAAAAAAACGAACGGCAGTAAATTTAATTATCTTGACGGACGGGAGGAGGGAAGGAGGGAAGGTGGGAAGGGGGGAGGGAGGGGGGGGGCAAATCTTCGACAGGTTAAACTCCCTCCAAAATACCAGACTGCAGGCGACAACCCCTCCTCCCCCGAGTTGCGCTTAAGCTAAAGCGCGGCGCCGATTACATAAGTCGGTGCCCCTCCCCCTTGCACCCTACAAACAGCGCCCCCTGGCTTCACGTCGATGTGTCAAACTACGGCGATTTACGCCCGGGCCTCGTCCCGCCGGCCAGCGTTTATTCCGAGTCGTCTCCTTGACTTCGTCGATGCTTCACTTCTCGTGGGCGTCCCGCGCTGACGCCCCCACCCCTCCCACGCGCTGCGTACCGGAAAAGTGGGCGACCTCTGACCTCGCCCTCCGCTCTCACCGAGGCGCCGGCTCCTCGTCTGATGGATCCTTTCTGGGTTTTTTTCTTTTTCTTTATTTTCCCCTCCACCACTCAAACGCACCTGACGCCGTGAAAAGGCGTGACAGCTCGCTAGCCGCGCTTTTTTCCCTCCCCCCCAGCACTCACCGACTCCACCTGGCTGTAATCACACGGCTTCATGCTCCAGGGCCCCTCTGCCCGCTGATTGGAGGCGATCTGACGGCTGGCGGGGGAACCTATCGAAGGGGATAAAATATTCACACGCACAGCCGTTAGAGGATCCACAAGGGTGGTGGTGGATGGCGGCGGTTGCGGGGGGGGGGGGGGGGGGGGGGGGAGTCGGGTGGCGGCGAGGTGAGGAGAGGGAGTCTGCAGGCATTAGCCGGAGCCCCGCCAATGTCTGCGCTGACAGCATCTGCGCTGAGCTCCCCCGACAGTCCCTGCTTTACACCTCCCAGAGTGTCAGTCCGAACAAAAACAGGGAGACGCAGAGCGCGCGATTACCTGCGGGGGTTGGGGGGAGGTGGAGGGGCGGGGAGGCTCGAGGAGGTTCAGAATTCCACGCGGCGACAGGACCCGCGCCGATCTTTTCAATAGACTCCAGGGAGGCCCGACCCCCGTCAGACCATTAAACTGCTCAGCCAGCACTTCATTTCAAAAAATGAAAAATAAGGTAAGAAGCTACCTGAGAGTGGTTCCTCGCTCGCATGCACGCGGGCGGGCGGGCGGGCGGGCGGTCGGGCAGACGGGGGCGCGCCCAGGCAAGGAGAGAGAGAGAGGAAAAAAGAAAAAACCATCTCTCTCCTGTTCCCTCTCATGCTATCCTCGCTCCTCCATCCATTTTTATACCCGTGGCAAGTAATCATCTCTCCCATCAATCCGGCCTCTTTCATCCCCCGCACTCTGAAGTTCTTTAACCGAGAGGGAGAAAGTCATTGTAATCTCATCGCGGCATCTCCGCGGAGAGCTTTCTACCTGAGCGTGTGGTCGAGAAATGAAAGGTGAAGATTGTAGCTCAATATGCGATGGCGGCGGCGGGGCTCCCCAGGGGAGTGAGGGGATGGGGGGACGTGGGGGGGGGGGGGGTACTGGGCAAACACTGGCTCTCTCTCATCAGAGGCACATCTGAAGTGGCGCCGCCGTGATGGGAGAGTCGGGATTGACTGCGGCGCTTCCATCAGGGTGCTCGACTCAACCCGTCGAGTGGGGGGGCGGGGGCCCAGGGTACGGCGTCGACACGAGTGCGGATTGACGGGGTTTTTTTTAAGCCGTGCAGGCGGATGCAAATCGGAGTTCTTTTCCGTTTTTTTTTTTTTTCTTCTGCCAAGGAGGGCGCCGCTTTTTTTTTTTTTGCTTTTTGCGGCTGAAAAATTGGGTTCCAATTGCTCGCCAAGCAGGAGGAGGAGGATCAATAGAGCCAAGGTGCTGAATTTTTTCCCCCTCCCCCACACAAAAAACCTGAGCCCGGTTGGTTTTCTGCGGCCTCCTAAGAATCGGGAATGCTTTATAATAGGAGCAGATCAAACACATTATACAGCCGCCGCTGCAGCCGCCGCCGCCGCCGCTGCCGCCTCTTTAAAATTCATTTTTCCTCAGCGCACGTGTCCTCTTTGTCTGCAGGTCTTATTCGTCTGCAGGAGCTGATCAAGGCGCCGTCGCGATACAACATCCGTTTGAAGATCCGTCAGCTGCCCACAGAGACCAAGGACGCCAAGCCACTACTGAAGGAGATGAAGAAGGCAAAGGAGTTCCATGTCATCTTTGATTGCGGACACGAGATGGCTGCCTGGATCCTAAAACAGGTATGAGTCCCGCCTAATGAGCCCTGATGGTTTATTAGAGTCGCGGCGAAAAAGTGAACCTTGGGGGACTTCAGGCAGCGCGCGCGATAAATATTAATGAAGGGCTACATCAGTGTTTCTGCAAAGTGACTGGCATTAAAAGTAGTGTAACACAAACCTTTATAAGCGCTACATATGCCAGCCGACAGAGCTCGAGATAGGAACTGAAAGTGAGGAGATGTTGTCCAAGTGTGAGGGACCCAGAGTTATATTGGACATGGGCAAAGGGCTCCCCCTAAAGTTTTTTTCATTGTCGTCTTTTTTTTTCTCCTTTTTTTTTTTTAAGCGTCGCTGTTATTGTCGTCAGTTATTATAATGGTATCGTTAATAAATACGACAACAAGCTACAGGAGCCGTATTAGTCGGTAGGCTTGGTTTGGTTGTTTTCTGGAATTATTTCACTCAGGCACCTGGTGGACGCTACAGTAGCTTCGGGTGGTCCTGATGTCACTTTGAGGTACCAATTAGCCTGCAGAGTGCGGCGCAGCTGCGGGGCTAATGCTAATGCTGGCGTGTGTACATATCACAGGTGAGTTGAGCTGATGCAAAAGTCATGAAAAGTAAAAAAAAAAAAGTATTTCAGTGTATACGAGTGTCCAAGGGTGTAATATGATATTGTGGCATTTATATTCACGTATCGTTGTTTGTATGTTGTATCACTTAGCGCGAACGACTTCAAGAGTATCACTCAGCGCGAACGCGTACGTGTGAGACCATATTACATACGCTGTTGAATCTACCGATCGCATGTGCTTTTAGCCAAAGCTGCGTCAGGTCCGCGACATTTTCTGGCAGGCTTCTGGTAAAGTGTTCCAAAATGTTTGTAGTGAAGTAAAAACATATATATATATGTATATATATATAAATAATAACTAGAATTATTGACTGACCTTGTTTGTCGTTCAAAGTATGACATTGTACAATTGAACCGTTTTCAACAGTACAAGGGCAACAGTTAAGAGTTCAATGGAAAGATAAGCTGCAGTACCATGAATGGTCCCTTGGTAAACTTGTCCAGTGCTGTAAAGTTTCAATGCATTCCACTCAACCAATTTTCCTTTGATTTATTTATTATAACACATCTTTTGAAACGAATACAAATGACCATTTGCCAAGCCTCTCATTGGATTAATTTTCTTCCAATTACACATTTGCAACCCATTCTGTCGGGATTTCAGCAGGAGAAAACTTGCCCAACTGCTGCCTTTCCGTGACCTGCAGCTCCCGCAGCTGCTACCCAAAAAGTTTAGACGGTGCTGTTGTGAATTTTTCACTTTTTGCAAAGCCGAATGTGAAGAAGTGAGCTGTCAGAGATGGATAAAGTAGTATGGAAGACTTCACGAGCTCCTGAATCTACCAGGGATTAATAAGAATGCATGGCTTCGCGCCATCTGCCGCGGGTGCCTTCCTGAATAACTGAATGCAAGTTTTACCGTGTAGATTTCGTCTTCTATTTTTTTGTATGTTTATCCATATTAATTTTTTGTTTTAGTTCCTTACTGTCACCTGCAAGACTAATTGCCTTTTATGGACAGTAAATATGTTTGCTAAGAAGCCAACTAGCCGACACAAACAAGCTTTAGCTGGACAGACTCCCAAACTGGAATTGTGAGTTCATAGTGTACATGGAGAAAAACAATATCATTTAGATTAACTAGCAATGGGCTGAAGTACAACTGCAATGGGACTTAACTCAACTTTTATCAGCATTTATACTAACTCTGGCATATTTACATTGATGCTTTTGCTGACATGTCAATTAATGTGCATTGTCCTAATCAAATAAATAGAAAATAATTCTAATAAATGTTGTCCTCTGTGGCAATTGTTCATGCATCCAGCGATTTAAAGATGGTAGTTTTATATTTTTTTAAAAGCTAACATTAGCTAATATGCTAATTACGTGCTCCTTCCTGTTTTTTCATCTATTTTGCATATGTTGAGTGTATGCACAAAGAAATGACAGCATTTTTAAAGTTCTCCTGAGTGTAAATGCATACATTGCAATATTAACCTGCACAAAAATTATATCCAGTTTTGATCACATTGTTATTTGCTCGGTCGAGGGTTTCTTGTTTGTTTGCTTTTTTCGAGCAGCTTGGTGCTCGTGAGTTATCTGATACCAGGGGAAACGTCAGCAGTGATAGCCGAGTCCTTCCCCTGATTGATGCCACTGCTCCGAGATGATTTCACAAGCACAAGATATTTTGGTTTCATTTGTTTACCACGAGAGACTGTGGGGATGTGTCATCCATCCTTGTTTGTCAATGGCAGCGCCAGCAGCCTTGGTGAGCCTGGGCTGCAAAGCTGCTGCTTCAGACTTCAGTGTGTGTGTGTGTGTGTGTGTGTGTGTGTGTGTGTGTGTGTGTGTGTGTGTGTGTGTGTGTGTGTGTGTGTGTGTGTGTGTGTGGGCGCTGTTTTTTTTAAAACGACGTGGTCTCAACTTGATCAAACCTCAACACTTCCAGCTGCTGCTAATTTGTACTAATACGTACTTTCTTCTTTTTTTTTTAAATGACTGATTTTGAAATAGCCGTTAATGGGCCGCGCACTAAGTATCCACGCAGAGCTTCTGGAAGTAGCAAAGCTGAAATCATCGGGAAGATTTGTAAATAAGACGAGTGGGCGTTTTGTTTAGTTTTCTGGGGCCGAATGCAAAATGCATTTCTCCTTAAAGGAAGAATGAAAAAAAAAAAAAAACACTCAGAGTCTCCTCTCAAAACGGGATCTGGTTAATTCATTAAGCGCAAGAATAACAAGCCAATATGTGTTCCCTTAAAGCGGGCAGATGCAAATGACTGGGCTACCTCCAGTGCACTCCGCTCCGAGCGCCTTTAATCCCTTTGTAGAATATTAGATCTCTGGCTGACCCGTCATAATGGATGCTCTCCATTGGACAATAAAGGTTTTTTAATTAGAATTTCTAATTCCGCTCACAGGCATGTTAAATTAATTTAACGGGCGGCACATTATTTATGAGAATTGCGGGAGTTGGGGCTGAATGGAGAGTCTTCTCCCAGTCTGCGCGGCGGCGACGCGGGGGCCTCGTTGGTGGTGGGCGGCGGCGGGACGCTTCTGAGGGGGCCCGCGCGTCCCTTCTCCCTCTCTCTCCCTCACCCGCGGTGTGAAATGCAGCCACTTGAAGCGTCTCGGAATAAGCCGAGGAGTTTAAGATGCGACATTTCTGCCTTTTCATTCTCCCGCCAACGCCGAATGTCTCCCTCGGGGGCGGCTGGCGGGGGGGGAGGGGGGCGTTCGGCTAAGCTGTTTGTGAGGTAGATTAAATGATTCTATCTCCTTTCCGTGCGTATGAAAAATATTTCGCCATATCTCAGCAATAATCGGCTACCTGAGGTGCCCCCCCCCCCCCAACCCCCATCACCCATCACCCCCGCCCTCGATTGTCAGGCGGCCTCAGTCTGCAGTCCGGGTCTTGTAATGTGGAACCTTTTATTCATGGAAAGACGTGTTAGGTCAAACCCCCCCCCCCCTCACAACCTCCGAGGGACAATGTAAGTTGATAAAAGTTAAATGAAGAACTGATGGAAATAAATATTAAAAGGCTCATTAAACTATAAATCATTTAATTTTTTTTTGTTGCCACTCTTCTCTCTCTCTCTCTCCGCAGGCCCTGGCCATGGGTATGATGACAGAGTACTACCATTACATTTTCACCACCCTGGTGAGTACTTGCAGTACTACGCCACCTCTTTTACATGGATAATATTAGTATAGAGCTGTTTAATGTGTGTTTTTTTTGCCCTCTTAATTATGCTCTTCGATCGGAATAATTTTGTTGCAGAGAAAATGTCCAAAGGGGCTTCATTATGTGTATGATTTTTTTTTTTTTTTGCAATTGCTGTTTTCCTTCTTTTTATTTTCTTCTGCATACACAGGACTATAAAAAAAAAAAGGTTGTGCATTTTTATTGCCCTGCTGCGTTTCTGTTTTTTCTCCACGCGTGTACACAAGCAGCCAAAATTCCTCCTCTTTCCTCGACTGTAAAAAAAAAAAGTTTTGCCCGCCACTTCTCGAGCGCTAATGGTTGCAGACGGACCTTTTGTTTCCTTTTCCCCGCGTGAGCCGTCTTAAACTTGACCTTGGGCAGGCAGAAATAGACGGCCTTGAAAGGCGGACTCAACTCACTTTCCCGCGCGCCCGATTATAAATAAACTCCCTTTTTTTGCATTTTCTGAAGCAGCCGGTCACGAAACGTCTCTCCCCCCCCCCCATTCCGAAAAATTCTTCGTCAACCTTTTCACCCCCCCGCCACTCCCACCCGCCCGACCGGCGTTGCTGCGAAACAAAAAAAAAAATTGCGGCTGGAAGCGTTCCTCTCCTCACTCAACTGGCGGCTATTGAAGTTCTCTCCAAGTTCTTTGATCTCGCGCGCCACGGAGATCACTCGCTGCGCTCGAGATGACGACGCCGCGTCTTTCTGCCGAGCTCCCTGATCGCTGAAGACTGAGAGCTCAGATAACAGCTCAGAAAGAGAAAAGAGAGAGAGAGAGAGAAAAAAAAAAAACAGAAGACAGCCATTTGCTCCATTATATAACAAATTAAATGACGTGCGCCGAAATGCGGTGGCGGGCCGTGCGTTTCACGCAGAGGCCGCCAGTGATGTCACATGGAGTCCACCCTGAATGAATACACCTCATAATGCCCTCAGTATGACACCGTAATCCGTCCGGAATCACACTTGCACATTGCATCACCTTCATACAGGTGACCAAGTGCAGCAACGCTTGGTTTCCAGAACATTTAAAATCACAATTAAGAGTTGGAAACTAAGGCCACTGTCAAAACATACAAATAAAAGTTGATTTTAAGAGATTCCTCAACAAAGTCCACCAAAAGTAAACTGTGTGATCTTAATCTCTTGTCCAAACTTGGCCAATAAACTTGTTTTGTATGAGACACCTGCAATTGAACTATTAAATTATTAAACAATTAAACATGTTGGCGCAGCTGCCGAGCCATTGCAACACGTAATTTACATTAAAAGTTGCAGATGATTCTCAACGAAATCTTTATCTCCTCCTTCAGCCGTCGTGGGTTTGTTTGCGGTAGCAAATCAGCTCTGGGTTTAGTGGAGTCTTTCAGGTTCTCAGTGCTTATCCAATCACACGAAGCGTACGTGTGACGTTCAACGTGGCTTTGTGGACTCGAGAGCCGATTGGCTGTCGCAGCTGACGGTGGTCCGTTCACTTACAGGGGCCTGCATTGTTGAAGGCGGATTTCATAGAACCCGACAAAACAAGCTAGCTGATACATAATTGGTTCTCCAGGACGGACGGAGAACCGTTAACGATCCTTCCGCGGGTTCACCTGCGGAAACCTTGTTACGACTTTTACGTTTACTCTAGATCGTCAAGTTTGATCGTCTTCTCGGCACTCCAGTCATCCAATGGTAAATGATAGCTGGGCTGCACTTATATAGCGCTTTCCAGCACCTTCCCACTACCCCTTTACAATGGCCTCTCATTCACTCATACACTCATACACCAATGGGTGGCTGCCGCCATGCAAGGCGCTGCCAGCCCCATTGGGAGCAATGTAGGGTTCAGCGTCTTGCTCAAGGACACTTCAAACATGTGGACAGTTGGAGCAGGGATTTGAACCGCCAACCCTTCGATCGTCAGTTCGCGACCCAACTCTACCAAACTGAGCCACAGCTGCCCCAATCCAATCATATATCAGCTGGACCGCAATACACAACACTGGCAGCAACGCAACCAGGTGGTTTAATGTCATTTTCACGGGCAAAATGTGCTTTACGAAGAACGTTTGGAGCAGCAGAGAAACCCTCGCTGGCCCCAAAATGTTTGAAATGTGTTGAGCGCGCGGGGGTGAGTGGCTGTAGAGAGAAGTGACCTTTGAAAGGTATTCACCGGCGCAGGACGCGTGACCACCCCATGCGGGGCCACATAAGAGTCGCGCCAGATGAAAGGGAAGTGAGTGACAGCAGGTAGGCCACTGACAGACACACAAAAAACAAACAAACCAACACAAAAAACAAAAAAAAACGAAAGCACCCGGCGATTATGGTCCTGCTTCAATGGCGCCGGTGGAAACGTGCCCGCTTCCACATCCACATCGTTGGCCGGCGCTTTTGGCAGCTGGTGGCGAAAGCCATTCATGTCGACTCTTTTTGGGAGGACGGGACGGCCGGTCACCCGCCGCCGCGACACAGAGAGATCCGCCTGGTGGGATGCCAGACGTGGCGTGGCTCGGGACGGGTTCGGGCCCGTCCTTTTTACTCTTTCGGTTGCGTGATAGATGGGCCGTCCACCAAAGAGCCCGCCGGTAACCTTGAAAGCGCGGCCGGCCGCCTCAGCACGAGATGAAACAACCCCTAAAACACCTTCAGCTGGGCTTTTCTTCTCTCACTTATTTTGTTAACGGGGGTGGGGGGGGGAGCAGATCCGCCGAAATGGCCTTGTTGTAAAATTCAGAAATGGGGAAATCAATAGAGATGCGACACTGTCTGCGATTTATGAGTTGCTTTTTTTTTTGTGCCGTCCCAGCGACGCGTGTCCTGATGATGTTGTAGAAATGTGAAGCGTCTGGAAAGATTGTGGGTGCTCTGGGGGGGAAAAGAGGAAGGCAGAGAGATAGAATTAGTTTTTCTTTTACACATCTAGCAAATCAAATCATCTTCAGTTTTTGTTATCTTCTCCAACCTTCCAAGCCACATTATCATTCAAATTCAACTGTTCTCACAAGTGGGACCGAGGTGACGGTGGAGGGGAAATCACTTTCCTTGAAGAAGGCAGAAACCTTGAGCAGACCCGTGCTCTCACAGTGTATAGCGGTTGACTCTCATCACTAGAAGGAGTGGGGTCGACCTTTTATGTTGTTTTTTTTCCCTCAAAGTTTTTCGAGTTGTCTCTTAATGGTTTTTAATCGCGATAAGTCCCATTTTTCTTAATTGTATGTAATCTTATTTCGATATTTTGCCACAATTGCTAACGACTAGAGACCTTTTACAGTGGCTCATGTTGTGCTATGCTATGCTATATTCTGCCCTTATAGCGAAACGCTTGTCCTGTCTATTTGTGTGTGCATAGATCGACTCATGTTTTATCTTTTAAATGTACATTTTTTCCTTCAGGAATTCATTCCTTCAAAACTAAACTCAACAACTAATAATATAATGGCATGGAAACTACAGATGAGAAAAATAGCTTTTGGGCTAGCTCTGCCGAATTTACAATTATAATATATAAATATAATTTTTTATTAATGTGCAGTCAACCCTGATGAAAGCAAGCTCAACTGAAACATTATGAATTTTGCATCCAGGACCTCTTTGCCCTCGACATGGAGCCGTACCGCTTCAGCGGTGTCAACATGACGGGCTTCCGCATCCTCAACACGGAAAACTCTCAGGTGTCCTCCATCATCGAGAAGTGGTCGATGGAGCGGCTGCAGGCGCCGCCCAAACCCGACTCGGGCCTGCTGGATGGATTCATGACGGTAGGCATAAACCCTTTTTTTTTTTTAACTGCCCGGACCCCCCATCCCCCTGTTCGCTATGCTGCTCACGTCCCGCGCATGTTATGCTGCGCTGGCAGTATATACTTGTAGCCGCTCTCCATCAACGCGGCTCCACCTTAGCGAATCAATCGGCGGCTTTATGTAATTGAAACTCTTTGAGGAGTTGTGAAGGCGATGGTTGTGTTTGCCAATTTTATTTTAGTGGAGGAAGAGGTGGTGGGGGGGATCCTGGAGTAAAAAAAAAAAAGCAGCGCTTGTCAATCACAGAATTCAAAAATTCCCTCAGCACATCGCTCGCTCACAGGCCAGAGCTCCTGGGTCTAAATGCTCCGTAATGAGGCGGTGGGAGAGGTAATAGCCGCTCACAGCTCTCCTCCGGGAGCGCGGCCAAAATATGACAATCTGTCGGCGCTCACGCAAAGGGAGAGGCAACAAATTGGATGGAAATTACGGCCTTGGTTTTTTTAGGACGCCTTCCAAAAAAGGCCGCGGGATGAGGCGGATTGGAAGCGGAAGCGAAAGGGAGGGAACGGCGCTCCACAGGCTGGAGTTCAAGGTCCCGGCGGTTTTCAAGCCTTGTAACATCCAAAAAAACACAACCAACCTTGCTCCAGCTCGCCTTTTCTTCTGAAACCGATTTTAAAAGCGGATCTCGGAGGTCACTGTCACGGGGAAAAAAAGCGCCTTTTGGCGGCGCAGCAATTTTTTCCAGCGGCCACCGGAAGCACTGCTGCCAACAAACCCATGCCGCCCAAAAAGCAGTTTTCGCAGTGACCGCAATGCAAAAATAAACGCCTATAAAATGACTGAGAGGAGTCTTCAGTCTTTCTATTTTAGAATTTTAAGTCCCAGACTTTTAATCTTGGGATGAGGCGAATTGGAAGCGGCAGCGAAAAGGAGGATCGGGGCTCCGCAAGCCGAAGTCCAAGGTCCCGGCCGTTTTTCAAGCCTTGTAACGCTCGGAGGAGGGAAGAAAGAAAAAAAAATCTTCTGGAACTGATTTAAAAGCGGGCGGTGGAGGTCAGCCTGATGGAAAAAATGTGCCTTTTGGCATGCGCTGCAGTTCTTTCTCGTGGCCACTGTAGGTACTGCAGCCAAAAAACCCACACACACAAAAATAAACACCTATAGAATGACTGACAGGACGTCTTCCGACCTGAAACACAGCCAATTATCCATTTTTCTATTGTAGTTTTTTTTAAGTTTCAGACTTGGGATGAGGCGAATTTGAAGCGGCAAAACGAACATCCGCAAGCCGAAGTTCAAGGTCCCGGCCGTTTTTTCAAGACTTGTGACTCGGAGGGACGATGGAGGCGGAAACAAAGAAAGGGGGGTGGGGGGGGCTTTCTCCAGCTCGCCTTTTCTTCTGAAACGGATTTAAAAGCGGGCTGGCGGAGGTCACTGTCATGGAGGAAAAGGAAAAAAAAAAAAGGGGAAAGCGAAGAAATGCCTTTGCAACAAAGGTTGAAGGACGACTCGTGGAAACCTGCTTAGTATGTCTGTCACAACCTTAATTAGAGCCGACGCCCGATATAAAAGGGAAGGTTGGCGGCGCCGCTGTTTTAAATGGGGGGGAAACGACGGCGGCGATCAATAATAAATGTGACGTCTTGTTTCCTTAAACAACACCGGCGTGTATCATACCACCCCCCCACAAGCCCCCGATAACCCACCCACCCCGGCCGAGCGGCTACGGGCCCTGGAAGACGAATACCGATGGGCGGAAAGGTGAAAATCCCCCGTCGTCCTCGTTTTTTATCTTTACCCCCCTCCTCCTCCCAAACTCCCTCCCGCCCCACCGGAAATTAATAGATATTAGTGGCGAACGGCCGCATTGATTAATTGCGTCGCATGAGTCACTTTGTCAGAGCCCGCGCTCCGTATTGACACGTCTCGCCGGAGTAGAACCGCGGTTAAATAATAAATAATGCGTCCGGGAGGCGGCTCGCGCCGGCTTGACAAAGTGCTTCATTAGAGTGCTCTATTTATAAAGCGTGGCCGCGGCTCCTCCTCCGATGCGTTTTTATTCTTGAGAGCGTTCGATCCCGAGAGGATTCCTCGCAAGCAGAGGAGAGGATTTAAGGACTTTGTGCTGCTTTTGATTGCGCCGCGCCGAGGCTACGCTGGAGAAACAGAAAAAATAATAAAATAATAAAGAAGAAGAAGAAGAACGACCGCCCCCAGCTCCCCACAATATAAATATTGACCTGCATAGCGGCTGGATGGTTCAAATTTCCGTTCTGGAATCGCGTTCAATAACAGGGACAGCCGCTTGAAAAAAAAACAAAAAAAAAAAAAACATTCAAACGGATTCCGCGAGCAATCTAGTTTGCTTTACGGGTGGCGAGGCCAGAGACACAAGGACGAAAGGGAAGCGACAGTTTTGAAGCCTTGCTAAAATACCGCAGGAGGAGAAACCGCTAAGGCTTGCAAACAACAACGGCCCCCTGCTGCTGAGATTAGCATCAGCGCTCCGGTTTTATCAGAGGCGGACGGCGTTTTCTCATTTATTTTAACGTAAAAAAAAAAAACAAGGTTCTGAGGGCTTTTCCTCGGCGGACGACGCGGACCAAGTGTGTAAACACGTGGTGGAAATTTTCTTCGTTCAGATTAAAATCGATCAGATTAGATCGCGGCCGTGTACTGTTTGCGTGAGCGCTTAATAAAGTGGTCGGGTCGTGACGGCGCACGTTAACGAGCTTTCGATCGGCGTGATCCGTCTTGTCGTGTGCAGAGGCGTCAAAAATTCTCCAGGAATATCGGGAGAAGAAGCTACGGGTGACTGAGTCGGCTCCTCCTTGTGACCTCTAGATGGCAGTAATCTGTCCCGGTGGCGGCCCTTGTTCTTACATACCAATAAGAACCGTTCCTAAGGGTAGCGTAGCCAAATTTCATTAATTGTACTGCAATTACACACCTTCTTTAATGTATTTATGGACAGTAAATCACGTTTTTACCAATATACAAGTCATAAATGAAGCCAAATATGACACACTGGACCTTTATTGCAGTAAATGGGGCACAGCAAAGAGAGACAAGCGTGTAGATAGACACTGTCTGGTCATAAACCTTTCCTCTCGTCAACAGTGGAATTTTCTCTCTGAGTGAGTCGATGTCGGCAGAGAAACTTGTCAAATCACTCGTCCATCAACGGCAGACGCCGGCCTGCTAACGTGACGAACAAGAAAGCCGCAGCTCAGAAAAAAACTAAAAGCGCCAAAGGGGCCGTTTGGCTTTCAGTAAATACAAACATCATTTACCGCGGTCACCACTCACTCCAAACACCGCCGGTGCACCGCGGCCCGCAAGGCAGCGAGGCTAACATCTGGCTAACGTCGCGCAAGCTAACAAACCCTGATGGGTTTCTCCGACGAGACAGAAGGTCCATCGCCGTCTCTCCCTTTTCTCCCAGATTTACCGTCCTCTCTCTCTCTCTCACTCACTCTCTCTCTCCAAACACCAAACACTTTCTCCGGGCTCTTCAGCAGGCGGACGTGCCAGATAAATCCATAGGATTTCGGGAAACGCTCCATCTGGCGTGGCCAGGCTCTCCAAACATCAGCTCTGAGCGACTTGTTTTTTTCCTTCTTCTTTTCTGATTTATTTATTTTTTTGGCGCATGTGCGTTGAATTTATTTTTAGATTTGCCCATTATTTATTACGGCTGCCATTGAATGAATGCTGCAGGTGGGGGGGGGAGTGAGGGGGTGTACGTCTTGAATTCCGTTCATTCATTCCCTCTATTTTTCCGTGCCTTTCCCTCCCCCTCCCGCTCCCCCGAACACTAAGCTCGGCTCCGGGGCTTGTTTTTGCGTGCGGTGACCAGGCAACAGTTGTGTAGCAATCGTTACCA
Source organism: Nelusetta ayraudi (assembly GCF_046127955.1). Lineage (NCBI taxonomy): Eukaryota > Metazoa > Chordata > Actinopteri > Tetraodontiformes > Monacanthidae > Nelusetta > Nelusetta ayraudi. The sequence continues at coordinate 118,967 of NW_027466201.1, read as the reverse complement.
GGGCGACGGCGCCCGTGTCACCTTGCGCTTTCGCCGCAGAGATTGATTGACCGAGGTGGGGGAGGGAGGGGGGGGGTGGGGGGTGGGTGGGAAGGTGAGATGTCCGTGGTTGCCGGGGGAGGAGGGTTGATGCGAGGTGGGGGAGGGGTAATGGAGCGGGTGAAAAGATGGAGGACGGCGTTCTCGCGGCTGAGGCTGGCCCGGCCGGCCGGCAGGCCGTCCAGCGTGCGCGTGTGTGTAATAATCGCGGTGACACTCGGCGCCGTCGGGCCGAGAGGCGAGCGTTGTCTCGGGGACGGATGAATAATGAGAAGTCGTCTGTTTTGGCCGCGGCTGCCGCAAAGACGCATGGGCTAGGCACCGCTAACACTGTTTGTCAGGGCGGGGAAGGGGGGAGTGGGGCAGGGTATGACGCGGAGGGAGGTGTAACAAGAGGTGGTATGCTGTTCAGATAGATAGATAAGAGAGATGGAACAATTTATACGACAACATTTTATTTAATATGATAGATAATATTTCTGTGTGGTAAGTGAATAATTGATGCTCGCAGCTAATGAGATATTTGCTCCTTAATGCTTTGTTGTAATTCCTCTACCCACCCCCCCACCCCCCCACCCCCGTTCGCTGCTGCGCTAAGTATATTTTTGCTTTTAATTGAGGGGAAAAAGAAGCGCTTTCCCAGCTGAACGCCTCGCTGAGGCTTTAGGGCCCCGACACTTTTCTGCATCTGCGCCCGTTTTCATTTGTGTCTATATCTCGCAGAGCTATAATTACCACAACAGAGAGGGGGTGGGCACGGGGGAGAGGCGGGGAGGGGGGGGATATGCTGGATGTTCTCTAGTGTCATCAGCGCAATTGAAAATTGTGGTGTAATAGCTCATAGTAATGACTCCCTTATTAACGGGGGGAGCGCCGCCGCCGCCGCCACTGCCACTGTGTGTGACACAATGGGGACGGCGTGCACGGGACGGGACCGGCCGGCGGGAGGAGGTGGGGGTGAAAAAAAGTGTGACGCACCCCGAAGGAAGTTTGGAAAAAAATGACGATAACTTTATTTTAAACACGCATTTTCATTGACAATACCGTCATTTATTTCAACCTGTGCGCCTGTCCACACTTTGGATGTTGGACTTGTCACCCACGTCTATATTAAAAAAAAAATTATAAAATCAACATTTTCCTTTTCTGATGCTAATGGAACACAAGTCACAGTCCGGCCTGAACACATTCCCCAAACAGTACAGCGTCGATACAGTGGTGTTCCTTGTACTCTCTTGATCACCATTGCTGTCTGCTGACTTACACAGGGTCCCCAAACTGAAAAAAAATCCAGAACGTTAATCTTAAAAGAACATTAACCTGGATGTGGTTATATTTACAAAATGAAGGTATCAAGAGCAAGAACTAAAACTCTATACAGCAGTAATGTGTAACAGAAACGAGAGCTCCTCGCTATGACAGTTTGTTGAAACAAGAAGAAGAAGAAGAAGAAGAAGAACCACCACCAAACACTTGAAGAAGAAGAAGAAGAAGAAGAAGAAGAACCAGAACCAGAACCAGAACCACCAACAAACACTGGGAGATGCTTCCTCAGAACGAGAGCCGAGAAGCAGATCCAATCTTGGCGGCCTGGAAGCATCCTTCAGCTGGACGGGTCCCTTTAAATCAGCGCGGGAAAACGCTGGCTCAGCCCACCTTCAAACCCATGCTGTGAATAATTGCCGTCCACCGTTCCTTTTTTTTTTTCCTAAAAGAACAAGAACGCAGCGTCGGTCAGGAGCGCACGCCAATCGTTGGTCTTTGCTGCTCGAGCTGTTCTGCGATTAGCAGAAAAAGACAGAAAAACAGCACTTAACCGCACGTGGCTCCCGAGGAGAGCTCGTTTTAGCAGCACGCACAGTAAAATCGGGGAACAAAGAGAGAAACGTATAGTTGAGATGCTCTTTTATTTTCTTTTTTTTTTTTAAATGAGCGTTCGCTCATTTAACTTCTCCGACGAATCTGCACGTCGAACCGCGCCACGTGTTCCAATTTCACTGGAATTGCAGCATGTGCCATTGAATTGGCCACACTCGGGAATCGTCGCCAGTCCCCGTGAAATTTGGCGCATCCCCGCCGCGAAAAAAAACCCAACGCGAGCTCGACGCCCACGCGCCTGTCAAGCGAGTCTTATGGCGACACTCAACGCAATCTGCCTGCATTTTTAGACGCGTTGGGCTCTGACTCACCGGACCCACGTTGAAACCCGCTTTCGTACTTGTGTTATTTTCATCCTAGTTTGAGAGGCCTCTTGTAACTCGTAACTGAAGATCTTCAGACGGCTCGTTTAGCCGAACAAAAAGATGCGTGAACATGTTAGCTTCCTGCTAAAGCTGATAGTTTGTTGAAGCTCCTGCGTGTTTGGTGAAGCAAAACATGCCCAGAAAAGTTCCCCTTTTCCCATAAATGTCATAATAAAAAATTAAAAAAAGTTCTTCTCCTTAGTATTTTTTCTTAATGTCATATTATCCACTTGGTCGCGCTGGTTCCAGTGTTTTATATTATGGAGTTTTTATCCAATCGTATTTCAGGTGGCTTGTGTTGTCACGTTGTATGAAATGTGCCTTCAGACTCAACATTGCAGGCTCCTTGTGTGCTCGTGAGTGAGTGACTGGACCACCGTTAGTTGCGATAGCCAATCAGATCTGAACCGTGCACTGTGTGATTGGATAAGCACTCGTAAGAGCCCAAAAGACTTAACTAACAGTGGAGATCTGTTAGCTGGCACGACAAACCCACAAAGCCTGAAGGAGAAGGTAAATTGGTGAGTCTTCTGCAATCTATTATGGAAATAACGTATCATGTTATTGTTCAATTATTTGGCTGTTGCATACTCTTAAAAGCAAATGCGACTAATCTGTTTGCTTTTATTTTCATTGAATTGTGTGTTTCATGTGAAACGGCAACAACTGACAGTTTAGTAGACAAACTTCTTCAGCTTGCGTAGCATGGATTTACTTATTAAAACTTTGTTGAGTTTTGACAGCGTCGATGGTATTATGAGGTGTATCAATTTAGGTAGGACTTAAGTACGTCACTGAAAGCCCAGACATGAAATGCTTGACCTACCACTGGCAGCGTCGAAGAAAACAAAGGAAGTACTGGGTGGGCTTTTCCGTTTTGGGGAGTGGCCACTGACAGGCTGGAGATATAAACTGTTTACCTATAGAGGTTAAGTGTGCAATATTTGGAGATTTTTGAGAAAGAACCGCAACATCAAGCGGTTACATTTTACATTGTTGCATTATTTCACTTATGTCCCCTTAGGGACTCCGTATCCTCCCTCTCCCGAGCTTGCCAGTGAACTACGGTGCCCTGCAAGCACAAACCTGTATAAATTGTCCACCTTCTTCTTCTTCTTCTTCATCTTATGGTCAGATTTTAGATACCGAAATCTTTTTCAAACCGAGATACCTCGTCCACCTCTCATTTGTTGGCTGTACGTTAAGTTAGTCACCAATATAAAAATCATAAACAAAGCCAAAGTTTACACTCTGGACCTTGAAGTCATGCGACTCATAATGTTGATTTACTTTTACTTAACGCTTGTGGCAGATGGTTGGATGTCTTTTGATTTCTAAGAGCTCCAGCAGAATGTGCTATACTGCTAGCCTGCCGCACGCTGCTGTGGCCTCTGAATCGAAGGGAGCCGGTAGGAGGGATGGGTGGACAGTGGCGCTCTGGGCAGAAAGGTTGCGCTCATGCATATTTATGCACGCGCACGTGTTTGTGCTCTGCCGTGCCGTGCTCTGCCGTGCCGTGCCGTGCCGCTGCGCCGCGCGCTAGTGGCGAGCACGCCCAGCTCAGGGCGGTCGGCGGGATTTGCATTTCAAGTCTCGGCGTTCGGTGGCTCCTAGAGGGAGAGGGTGGGAGTGGGGGACAGGGGGGGTGGGGGCGGGCGGCTCATGTTTGGCCCCCGTGGCGGGATTGTTTGCGAGCGAGCACGTGGAATCATGGGCAATGAATAGCGACGCAGGCATCCTTCCCCACGGCCGCCTTCGTTCACACCCCGCATTTAAAAGCCGCGCAAGGCCAAATTTGGTTGCGGCCAATCACAACCTCGTTGAAAAGGAGGGCCGGCTGAGCTTTTTTCTTTTTTTTTTTCCTTTTCTTTTTTTTCCTCTCTCACTCTCTCTCTGATATGAATCACCGCACAAATGAGCTTGACTGAAAATTAGATTCGGCATTTGGGGAGCGCTTTTATTTGCACAAAACTGAGACAAAAGATTTAAGCTCCTCACCTGCCGGCTTCATTAAATTACGCAGCAAATTGGAGGCGCTTGCGTTAAATAGTCCCGCCGAAGCTTTTTTTTTTTTTTTTGTGCGCGCGCGTGTGCGGTTTAGCTTGTTGGAATTTATTTATTTTTTTGTTTTTCGGGTCGAGCGCGTCCTATTTATATTCGGCATCCAATCTGTTCATCACCGTGACTGATCTTCAAGTATTGCGCGCATATCGCCAATTTATTAGTAACATGCATAATTCAAATTAATACGTCAGCTAATTAACAGCCCCCCTCGCGCACTGTTTTTAATGGATTTCTCCCCCCTCGCAAATGCCATTCTTTAATTAGAAACCATTGCCTCCCCCCCCCTCCTGGCTGCCCTGATTAGACGCCTCCTCCTTCCTTCCTTCCTTCCTTCCATCTCCCATCCATCCGTCCGCCCTTTCTTCCTTTCTCCTCTTATTTAATTTTCCAGCCCGCGCAGAACAACAACGCCGCCTTCCAACGCCAGGCGACGGGTCGGAGCCTCGCGTTCCTCCTTTTTGCGCAGGTTTTCCTCCCCGCTCGCTCGTGTCCATTAGGCGCTGTGATCTCCCTCCCTCTGATCCCCGTTGGCAGGGGGAGAGGAGCCTTTTAAAGACGGCGACTGTGGAGAGCAGACACTCGATGCCCTGTGCCGGGCGCCACCAGCTGGGCTTGGCACAGCTTCAACATTATTAGCGCCGATGCTCCCTCGGTCCATAGAAGCCCCTTTTTGCGAGTGGACGCAGGCTGTGAGGGAAAGATTGCGAAGGGGATTGTTATTCTTTTTAGAGAAGAGAAGAAAAGAAAAAAGGGCGGCGTCACCTTTTACTTCCTAGATTTTCCCTTCTTCTGTTGATTTTATTCTTATTGTCACAACGTTTTGTTATCCCAAGATTTCCTCAGTCTGGGCGGATGCAAGCACACGCACGCGCGCACGCACACACACACACACACACACATACGCGCGCAGGCTTGATTCAATTTAGTATTGCAGGCAGGTGCCCCCGCCGATGTTATATGGGGCAATAAATGCCGGCGCAATCAGGAGCTCCAGCCATTATGGGGTCGTGATGGCAGCGTCCAGCCCTGGAGGAGGCTGCAGGCGCTGGGAGGAGCACGAGTCACGGCCGCGCCGGCGCTCCAGGGATGTTGTCCGGCCTTCGGGATCTCTCTGCTCTCTGCTCTCTTTCTCTCTCTCTCTCTCTCTCTCTCTCTCTCTGTCTCACACACGCACACGCGCTCGCAAGCAGTGCAATTATCCGCGGCAGCATAAAGCATAAGAGGCGCAACAGCGCAGCGGTCGGGAACATCGAAGAATCCGGCGAGACTTTTCCGAGATGAGGATCGAAGCCCGGAACGCTTTCAGACGCGGCCTCCCTCTCATCGCAATCAACGGGACGTTTTAGCCGTGCGTGACACGCGTCGGAGATATCAGGACCTGTCAATCTCGCCGTTTAGCCGGGTCCACGTGGGGGGGCGGGGTGGGGTAATTAATTGGACAGTGAAATTAAAGACCAGTGAAGGATAAAGATAAAATAAATAAAAATTCTTGGGGGGGGGGAGGAATGTTTGCAGGCCGCGGGTTCCCTCTGTGAGTTATTGCCAGTGTTGGCGAGTAATCTATTACTAAGTAATCTACTACTCTAATTAAACAACTTTTTTTTTAGTAATGGGGTCATGTAACGTGATTACTGTGGCAATACTGGTGACGTTCTCAACTGTTACTTTATCTTTTTTGTACCTAAAGTCATTAGTAACGAAAGTAGCTTACGAAACAAAGTAGTTAAAGGAGTAATTCAATTACTTTTTATAGTAGTTGGATTACTTTTATGGAGTAATCCCAACAACACTGGTTAGCGCCATTTTTGAGAGAGCTCCCAAATACACACATGCACGCACAGTTGACACACGCGCACCTACACAGACACGTGCACGTACTTGACACACACACACACCCGCAGGCGTTGTGATTATTATTGCGGCAGCGAGGTGGCGCACACAAACGCGCCGCACTAGCGAGCGCGAAGCTCGTCTCGCCTAAAATTTCGGAGGCTCCGGTACAAATCGCGATGACTAAAAGCGACGCGGGGACGTGGAGGGACGGGGACGGATGGCGTCACCGCCGGCTCGTTTTCCTCTGGGGGGCGGGGGGGGGCGGAGAGAGACCTGCTCCAAGGACACGGCTGAGCAGCCAAACAGATGTAATTAACGCCGCCTTTGCTGTTGACGCCATGAATCAAGCGGCGACTCCCTCCCCCCTGCCTCCCTCCCTCACTCCATCCACCTCACCCCTCCGCCGGAGCCTCTGAGCGCAGCAGATGGTGACGATACGTCTGCAGCTATTCATCCTTCCGACGGGTCGCCTCCGACTCCACCCGCCCCGCCCCGCCCCGTCCCGTGCGCATGCATGCGTGCGTGCGTGCGTGTGAGAGCTGTTGGTTTTTTAAGGCGACCCACCAGGTTTGATCAGCGAGAGTGGTTTGAATCGCAGGAACTCTTTTCTTTTTTCTTTTCTTTTTTTTTTCGTCTGTGAAGTTTAAAGGGGTGCAGGTTGGACACCCAGGAGGGTCTAAAAAAAGAGCTGCAGAGGGCACCTGCTACCCTCTTTTTTTTTTCTTTTTTTTTTTTTTTTACATGGAGCTGGAGGCTGATTAAATATGGGGGAAGGCCATCGTGTTAAACAGCCTCTTAATCAGATGGGCTCCGCGGCGCTAATTAGGGTCGACTCCCGACTCGAGCGGTGGCTCGCAGCAGCAGGCTGTCCCACACGGCGGCGATCCGGGGGCAGCCTGTTTTTAGACATCGGTGGGGTCAGGAGGGCAAGTTCAGCGCCTGTTGCTTACTTCAGAAGTTGCTCCAGGCTGGTGGCTCTCAGCTGACGCAGCTTCATTGTAATGAACCACGATTGAAAAATCCACCTCACTTTGACTTTCTTCTTGCGTTTCACTTATTTAGCATTAAGCTTGGCCCGTCTCCTGCTATGCTGCAAAATGGTTGGCTGTAGCCAATGCAGGCCTCCTACTGTTTAAAGTCCAGTGTGTAAGATCTGGCTTAATTTATGATTTTTATATTGGTAACTAACTTAACATACAGCCCATATATACCTAAATAAAAGGGTGTACACACAGTACAATAAAAGTCATTTGGTATTCCTACCCGCAGAACGGTTCTTATTTATATATTAGAATACACATTGAGCAAGGTCTAAGGAAGCCTGGCGTGGACAATCCAGGCCTCCTGACAGTGTGTTTCGTAATTAGGGTGAACGCTTACGTCCTCGAATAAACCAACAAACGAGAGGTGGAGGAGGCATCTAGGTTTGAGTGGACAGGCCACCGTAGTTCACTGGCAAGCTCGGGAGAGGGAGGGCAAGCGAATGAGCGCTGCGTTCTGAAATCTGACCACTAGATGGCAGAATTATACACACTGTACCTTTTTAAAGAGTGTAATTCTTCAGCATCCCACTAGTTACAAATTATTAATAATATTAAAGAAGTATGTGGGGGGTTTTTTTGTAACTTTTTTCTGCCTAGACAGAGGCCCCCTGGCGCACCGGTTGCAAAAAAAACGTATTTTTGTTATATCAGGAGGCGTGTCTGTCCACCCATCACAGACTTGGAATAAGCACAACAATTCATTGGACAGTAAAGTTAAAGAGCAGTGAGAGGATTGTAATTCTTATTTATGGCCTAGAGGTAATGAATCTTCCTGATGTTAAAACCAAACCCCTCTTCGACATGCCTGAGTCATATTTAACAACCTGGCCAGCCCTTCCGACGTTCCCTAAATCCCTTTCAAACAACCTCGGGACCGTTGTTGGGAAAAAAGAAGGCCAAACTTCGAAGGTGTTTGGCTGAATTATCGCATACACGCGCACAAACCAGATTTCCCTCCGCCAGGTTTAGCCAGCTGCGTTCCAGGCAGAGCCAACGATTGGCTCTGCTCTCGCACGACTGAATCAAAGTAAAAAAAGAAAATAAATAAAAAACATGTTGCCCACCAAAAGAAAAGTGCCATTTCATGTCATCATTTTTGTATTAACGAGCCGTGAAAAAGTTCACTCGGTTAATCTGCAAGTCCTACAAAAAAAAAAAGCTTTAGGTTTTGCGACAATAATATTTGTTGCATTTGATTATAACCCGGAATTAAAGCCAACGGTGGTTCTGTTCGCCTCTGTTACGCTCCGATAACAAGTTTATCTCGGAGGGCTTTCAAGCAGAACTCACAGGAGACATAATGGTACAGAATTTTGCATCAGCTCCAAGCCAGTATCTAAATATGGCCTCCGAGTCGCCTTGCATTTAAATCATTGTGTTGCCGAGCTGTCAATACTCCCTTCACTTATTTTGTTTATTTATTTACCCCCCCTCAACAACAGGGAAATCGTTTGTGTGTTTGGAGTAAACGGCTGCGCGCTAACGTGTCCCTGCAAAGTGGTGCCCGGGGGGGATGTTTGGCAGCATTAGCAGGGGGTCTGCTGTTTCCTAAGTAGGCCCGCGTGTGAGAGGAGCTGCTTCTTTGGATGGAACTACCATTTCCTGACATTGTAAGGTAAAAACAACAACAACAACAACAATGGTTTTGCAACGCAGGGGCCATCATAAAGACAACAGTTTTTTTTTATTTATTTTTTTTTACAAATGAACCGTGGGAGGGAAGTGGAATCTGTCAGTGTTTGATAAGACGGGCTGCTCTGATAGCATCAGACCACCGCCGAATATGCAAATGCGCTCCGACGCACACCGGGTGCACGACTCCCAAAAGACCTTTTCACTTAAACCACAGCGTTCTGCAGCGGCGTCCTCCACCCCTCCGTCCCTCCCTCCTCCTCTTTTAAAGTGCCCCTCAAATGGATGCCGCAGTCAAACCCGTGGATGTGCTTTCACATAAAATCAGCATCATTAATGGACCTGTTACCCGAGGGCTCCTCTCAGTGGATGCCAGTCACCCTCACCACCACCGAAAAAAAAAAAAAAAAAAATGTTATTTTTTTTAAATAGAAATGCTCGGCTCTGTTTCTTCGCCGCGCGCAAATGCAATGTGAGCAGGGGATTAAACCACCAACGCGCGCAAAAGGCGAATAGAGGAAGAATGACAGCGACTCTGGCAGCAGCCTCCCGCCCGAGCTTCCCACAATCTGGGCACGGAAAAAAATCCTCAAGAGAGGAAGCGGCGACGGCAGCGGGAGACGAGACACCGGGAGACAATAAGAGAGGCGAGTCTTAATTGACTGGATCGGCTCGCATTATCAGCCAACACAGGAGAGGGAAGAGAGGGAGGGAGAGGGGGAGAGACAGGCAGGGGAGACGAATCATAAATTACAGTTTCCTTTTCGCCGGCATCACCGAAGAGAGAGAGCGAAAAAAAGCAAATAATTGAGGTGATTTGCATTCTCGCCGAGATCTGAATAAAAGATGCTCCCAAAACTCGGAAACCCCTCGGCATTTAGAGGCGGCGCGTTGCGCAACGCCACTATGCTAATGTGCTAGCGCCTGGCTTTTGAGTGAACTTCGCAGACTGTTTTTCGTGACACTTCTCCCGCTCGCTCGCTCGCTTTGATTTGGGGAAGTGTGTGCGCGCGCTCGGGCACGTGGTTGTGGAAGTCGCCCCTTTGTGATGTCACAAAGTCTCTTAAAGTCTTTTAAAGGTGGGAGCGTTCGCTCCACATGCGCCTTTTGTGGGCTAAAACTGTTAAAATACTGAGGAGGGGACGACTCCGTCCCCTTGCTCTAAATTTCCTTGAAGTGCAGGAGGCCTATAACAACATTACAATATTTCATGGATGCAAGTCACAACAGTCGACATGACAACACATACACATGCACACAAGCTCAGCTTGACAAAAAAAGAAAGAAAGTGAATAATATTTCGCACACTAGCAGGGCTAAACATGCTCTTTTCTGGAGATCTGCGGGGGATTTATGTGTCCATTTAGAATTTTTCTTTTTCTTTTTTTGGGGGATTTCGTCCAACACGCCACTGGCGTCAGAAATCTCGTAAAGGTTCTGCAATACGACGTAGCAGTCATGCGGCGCGAAGAAACGCGCTCGCAAACGTAAAGAGCAGAAAAGGGTTTATTTGCAGGGGAGACGAGAATGTCTACAGATGCTTTTCATTTATCTCTTTTGAGAATAAATAGTTGGAGCACCTTGGCTGTTGATCAAAGCCGGCGATATCTGCAAAGCGGCTCCTTCCACTAGCCTGGGAAAAAAAACAACAACACGTCTTTGTTCGGTTGCGCGCTAAAACGGATTCATCTGCCGCAGTGAAAGTGGCCAGGATTTGTTTCCCACTCCTCGATAATCTCGCGCTCGCGCTCTTTGTCGACGCGCACGTCCTGGAAATACAAAAAGATACGTGAAAAGAAGAGGGAAACGGTAATGGTGCATATTTTTCCCCACCAAAATCCGTCATTATAATTGATATCACTGTCTGCACGCAGGGGCGAGTCTTGCCGCTGCGGCGGCGGCGTGTAATTGTCTTGTTTACGAGCTTCGCTCACCAAAAATCTTTGCAGTTTAGCAAACTTAAATTAATACGGCTAATTATGCACAGACAGTCTCACCAGTGTCCACACTCCCCCGTGAGAATTTAATCTTGGCAAATAAAACACCCAGATTCAAGAGAGAGAGAGAGAAACAAAAAGATATCTCTCACACACGCACACACACGTTCTCACCCAGCGTGTGTGGTGGGAGTGAGACCCCAAGATTCCCGATTGAAATTCCAAATCCCGCTCACAGACTTTTTGGGCTGCGCGCATATTTAATTTGCAGACGGGGGTGGAAAAAATAAATATGTTATATATAAATATATAAATATGTTATAAATAAATAAAAATGGGGGGGGAGCAAAATTCCAGCAATGCCTGTAATTAAATTTATCTGACAGCAGAAATTGCGCCTAGCCGGTCCGCGCAGCCGAGCGGCACAAATCCACGCAAACTATGGAATGAATAATATCCTCGTCGTCGCTATCGCACCGAGCCCCTCCGGCTCTTCCCACCCCCCACCCCCACCCCCCCCCACACACACACACCACCCCGGCCCCCGTCTGTGGTCCGAGGGCCGAGAACTGCTGGTGAAAAAAAAAAAACAACAACAATGAGCTCTCCGCCTCTCCTGCTGACACTCTGACTCGGCCGTGCGTGCGCGCCCGCGTGCACGTGTCGCCCCCCCCCCTCCCCCTCGCCCGCCTCGCCTGGCAGCTGCAGCCGAGCATCGCGCCGGGGAGTAGCAGGTCAGCCCGCTAATCTCATTAGAGCTAATCAGATGTATATGATATGTATAAACAGTGGAGTCCCACTGCACACACACACACACACGCACGTGCGACTGCTGCGCACGTCCGTCACTCGACGGCCCCTTTGGCGTGCGCGAGGAAGAGAGGGACTGAAGAGAGGTGACGGCAGAGAGGGAGATTTCTTTTATTTTTTTTTTGAGGGTGCGACATTATCAGAGGAATTATGGAATTATGCACAGGTGGAGAGGCGCCGGTGTGAATGCTGATGCGGAGAGGAGGAATACATTTGTGTAAATAAACAAGGCGCGCATGCGCACGGGACGCGCACGCACACACACACAGAGGGTTTACAGTACAGCAGGCAGCTCGCCGAGCAGAGCTCGCTGTTCACCTGCTCCTAATGAGGAGGCTCCACGCGGCTGCGACAGAGGCTTGCCTCTGGGAAGATTATGAGCCCGGTTTTGTCACCGTGTCAGATTGGGCCCTGTGTTTATATATAAATATATATATATATATTTATTTATTTTTATTTTTTATTTTTTTGTATTTATATATTTATTTGTGAGGTTGTTTTTTTTTTTTCTTCTGTGTGTCGTGTCGACATCTGTACGTTTCGCACGTCCACGCGTGCTTTACAGGTCGAGCGAAGCCTACGTGCTAAAAAAAAAAAAAAGTCGGTGGAATCCAGTGGCAGGTAGTGACAAAGGTACAAACTGGGTCTCGACTCAGTTTAAAGCTGATTTGAAGTGAGATGTGTGAATTCCTATCGGAGAACCAGAGCATCGCTCGCTGTTGTTGCATGCCGACACTTGAACGCTAGCACTTAGCTCTGACGGCTAACCTCTTGGTCTTTTCTCGTCATTTCTTTTAACCTTTATGTGATTCAGGACCTTTTTTGGGTGGAAGTTTTCGACGTGTTTTCTCCATTTGTTGTGGTGTCTGTTTTTTGTGATCCCTGCCTTTAGGGCAACCGAGGAAATACAGCAACTGTGCTCACTCCGGCATATTGATGCTTTTTGCTGATATGCTAATTATCAAATAAGGCAGAAAAAAGGCAGAAACAACAGCGTTCAAGAGACTGTTGACTTGACTTTAACTTTTTATCAAATCAAGCGTGCAAATCCTCAAAATTCAAATCAAAAGTGAACTGAGACGCACCTGCGGTTCTGAAGTGCAGCGCTGCGCCCGCGGCTACGCCGCCGCGCCGGCTCGAGCTGTCAGAGGACGAGGTGCATTAAGGCCGGCGGGCTGTTTTCCTCTCACCGAGGCTCCGCTTGATGCGAGCTCTTGCTCTCGTCTGGCGTCACTTCCTTCCACCACCTGTTTAACCGGCCGGAATTTTTTGGACCTGACTTTATTGAACGGTGGGCGATTTCTTTGCCCGCAGACGCCTGTAAACGTTGCTCACTTGCGCCTTCAAGGGATGGAAGAGATGGGAAGTGGCAAAATGTGTTTGTTTGCTTCTTCTTCTTTTTTCTTTTCTTTTTTTAACGAAGAAATCCACTCCGTTGGCTCAAGGAGCGTCGGGCGACTGTGCGATTTCAGACGGTTACGTGGGTGTTTGTGAGACTGGGAGAGAGAAAAAAAAAGAGCGAGGTGAGAAAGACGTGGCAACAAGAGGTTTTTTCTTTTTTTCTTCCTTTCCTTTCTTTCTGTCTTTCTTTCTTTCTTTTTTGGACATTTTATTTGAAACTCTTCCCCTCGCCGTACGAGTGCCCCGGGGGTTTGAGATTGGTTTCACTTAAAGCACTTAAAAGGGCCCAGAGGGATCCACGCTAGGCTCTGAAATAAATATCAAGATCGCTCCTGGATTGTTTTTAAATTGAATGCAATCTGCCAGCGTGGCGGCCCATCATTCCTCCCCCCCCCCCCCCTCCTTGATCTCTCCATCTTCCACTCGATGCCAGCCTCCTTTTGTTTCCATCACAAAGGGATTTTCGCAATTTTTTTTATTTTTTCTCTCTCTTCTCCCTTCAGCTCCGGGAGCGAAGCGAAGGGAATAGAAGACAGAAGGAGAGAGAGAGAGAGAGAGAGAGAGAGAGAGAGAGAGAAAAAAAACTCGCACTCACCGTATAAATCATTTGAGCCGTCCGGAAAATATTTGACGTATCGCGACAATCAAAAGGTTAATGACAGAGGAAATATTGACTGTAATGGTCGTTAGGCATAGGACGCCCGCGTCGGCATAAATCATTCAAACAATGAGGCCGATCAGGGATTGGAGTGCTTTTCCACGCGGCTCTCTTTCATACTGTAACGCCTCTAATAGGGGCCGCGTTGTCACACGAAAGCCTCCGTGGCAAAACTCAAAAAACAGCAAACACTGTTTGTTTTTTTTCCCCCCACTATGCACCTCCACCCCCCCACCCCCCAACTGAAACCCCGGCCCACCACATTTAAAGCAAGCGAGCGCGAGGAAGCGTATTTATGATCACGTGCTCGCCTCGTTGCTGGTGAAATGTTAGCACAGACTCATTAGCCGTACCCGCTTCTCCTGGTGCGGGTGGTGGGAGGCTGAGGCTGATCACAGCTGACGCGGAGTAATTGCTGGGGGTGCGCAGTGGGCCGGCCATGCCGAAAATCTGCCAGCTTGATTTCATACTCGGACGTGATTTCGTAGAAAGATTTAAAAAAAAAAAAGAAAAGAAAATTAAACCTCTGGCTGCAGACACCAAACTATCAATTTTGGTCGAGATAAGTGCAACAGAAACAGAATTGTGGGTTTTGGGTTGTTTTTTTTGTTTTTTTGTTTTTTTTAAATGTTTCATTCTTGGAGCCAACACACACTGGGACGGTTCGACAGCCAAATAGAGGTTGTTTTTTTTTTTTTATTCAAAGACAAACGCCAAACTCAAAGCTTGCCAAGGCACTGGAGGGTCAAACGGAGGGCAGCACCAAGCGGCACGATGCTAATGTCAGGCATTAGCATTGTGCTAATGCTTAAGTCATTCACTGGCTGGTTTTTGCTACCGTTGGCTAGCTAGCTAGCTAGCTGCAAAGAGGAGATCTACAACATGTTAGCATTGCGCGACTGGTATTCTAACAGCCTTTGTGTCACTGCGTCTAGTCAATGGTTGCGTTAGTCCCGTGAGAAGAGCAACAACTCTGGCTTCTCGCCTCAACTCACCTCCCACTTTCCCTCCCTGCTATTAGGCCCGCACGGCGCGTCAGTCAGTTGCTCAGTCACAAAGCGAACAAATCACTGACTTGACAAAGAAAATGAAATAAAAATGTTTCCCCCTTTGACAAGTGTTGATCTTTCACTCTTTTCACAATGAAATGGATCGTTTTAACTTTTCAGCTCAGCGGTTTTCGCCGGCATGAATCAGGTTTGGGACTGGAAGCTTGTGTGTGTGTGTTCTCATCGATTTTCCCCCCCCCCACGCTCTGGCTGAGTGACTCAGTGAGTCGAATGATTCAAAAGAATCGAGTTTCCCGTCGCTGTCTCAGCTGTCCACCTGGCAAAGGGCCCGCTGGAGGGATTGTATTGAGTGGGAAAATGTTTTCATTGGACTTGTCTTCCTTTAATCATATTCCATTGGGCCAATCAGATTTCTTCCTTCTTGCTTAGTCAGGTAGCACCGGCTCAAGGCTTCCTAAGGCTTTCCGTGTTGAGCCGTGACACACTTCAGGGTTGAATCGAGCCCGCCAGAGCCAGAAGAGAGTGAAGCGGAAACGTCTTCTCCACCGCGATGCCTTCAGTGTCCTCCTTTTTTTCCCTCCGTCTTCTTCCAATGCAAACAAGCCGCTATCAAAATTGCAGCCGCTAAAGGGATCGCTTCGCGGGGGAGGAGGGCCGCTTTTCTGAGGCCAAGCTAGCAGCAGTCGCCCCCCCACCCCTCCCCCCCCCCCCCCGCTCTTTGTCGCACGCGAGCGAAAAGCCATTGGTCACGGAGTCAAATCCAATCGGAGCGCGTGCGCCAACCTTGAGCTTCCCGCTCTCGCTCGGCAAGATGGATGAGCGAGATTCCAGAGTCGGAATCCGAGGAGCGCAGCAAGGTTGTTCCGCCGCGTCACGTCGTGGCAACATCACTCCGGAGCCGGACGAGAGCGTTCGACTGTAAACGCAGTGAGACGTCACGTTATTGTCGAAATAAAAGCTGATTAGGCCGTTATTGAAATCGCGCGTCGAGGGTGAAAGTCGGAGTCTAATCCAAGCGGCGTGCCTTGGTGTGGAGCCGCTAACGCAATAATTGGATGATAGTCCATAATGAACTTCCCCATCAGTGGAGGAAATAGTGTTTGGATATTGCCTGCGTCTAAAATTCTTCCTTACTATTCATGAAATAGATTAGCCAAATGGGAACACTCTTTTTTTTTATTCTTTCTTTCTAATCAACACTTGCCATTAGCACAAACACACACACACACACACACACACACACACACACACACAAGTATTAGCACAGAGAGACAACACCTGCAGTGGTGGAAAAAGACTTTCCCGTCCCCTGATTGGCCGCTCGCTGTGGCCTCAGCGATGGAAACTCCACCCACCTCCCTCTTCCTCTCTCACTCTCACTCTCTTTCCCTCCTTCGAGC
The DNA here is from genome assembly GCF_046127955.1 of Nelusetta ayraudi. NCBI lineage: Eukaryota > Metazoa > Chordata > Actinopteri > Tetraodontiformes > Monacanthidae > Nelusetta > Nelusetta ayraudi. The sequence goes on along the minus strand of NW_027466201.1, from coordinate 102,897 downwards.
TCCTGTCTGTCCCGCCTCGTGCAAGTTTTATATCTATAATTGACCCGTCACAGCTGATATGGGTCGGATGGCTCGTACGTGCGGCTCCACACTCGGCCGGTGTGGGGGAAGATCGGCTCCCGTCGGGGTGTGCGGAGCTGATCGCAGATCGTGTAGCATCAGTCGACACTTATCAGGAAACCCTGTCAAAGCCGGCGGGATTTATTTATTGCATGTATCAGTTTGAAATAGTCTAACAGCCGCCTGTCATTGTTATGCAAGACTCGATTTGGGCTCCAAATCTTTACTGGATTTTCAAATCTTTGCAAATCTTTATTAGAGTTATTAAATTATTGTTGTTTTTTTTTTGACAAATCCAACTTAATTATCAGAGGTTTTAATTAGGTATTAACGCATTCATCGTGATGATTAAATACAAGGTTTAAAGCTGTCATTTTTTTAATCGCAAGCCTTTTGTCTCTTCCGTTCCACCGTAGTTGGGTCCCCAAGCCGCTATGTTTCGACGCCGCCTTCTGCTAACGTTAGCTGTGTTTATTTTGTGTTAATTCACACTACGGTGATGGTTTAAGCAACCACCTGTAGGCTAAACATACATACATACATACAAGGAGCTAAATGGGTGGCCACTCAATGCTCTCGTCCAGCTGTACACCTTGCTGTTGTGGGCAAAAATTTTGGTTCATATAACCAAAATGGAGCTCCGGCAAAATGCATATGTAATAAGTGCATGCATATGCACTGTTTTAAAAGAAATAAAGAAATATTTACAAAAGATCAATAAGGAACCCTTTATTTGTGTTGAATGGCCTAATAGTACAGAATTGCTTTTTATCAATATGGACCTAGAAACTGTCTTCAAATGCAAAAATAGCGTCATTCTATACATGCAAATCAAAACGCGATTAATCACGGTTAATTATGCAAAGTCAGAGATTAATCTCGAATGATCAAATTAATCGTTTCTCAGCCCTAGTTTTAATTCTTCTCGAGCACAGCAGGGCTTTGAGGTCAATCCAGCCCACTCTTTCTTTCACATCCAGAGGTCAAGGTGGAAACGTCGGGGGCTCTTTGTTTTTCTGTTGAAACTCCCAGATTTTTGACGCGCGTCAGTTTCCTTCGCCTCTGTTGTCATTATTGTGAAAACTGCGATTCCATTCTGCCGCTTGCGAGAGAGGAGCTGCTTTCTTCCGTGCCCGCGTCACGCTGCGACCCACTCGCCGAGCCCGCCTCTCTGACGCGGACGCAGCGGGAACACCCACCGACTTGAAGTCGCTCCGCCGGCCCGCCGCCGTTAATTAAAGGAGACCCCCCGCCGGCTCGCCATCGCAGCGCTGGACTTTGTGCGAATGCGGCCTGCAGATAACCTGGAGTCCAAGACTGGAACTCACGCTTGGACGTCTTGGAGGGGAAAAAAAAAAAAAACAACATGAAAAGTCTGGCTTTGATTCCAAAAAACTTAAAAGAAATGGAGAAAAACAAAGAAACGCCTCTAAATAATAAATAAAGCTGTCTGGCTTCTGCCGCCTCTCATCGACTTTCCCCGAGACCACCAGCTGATCGCCGATCGCCGACAATCGGCCGGCAGTGATCGGCGGAGCGTTGATCGGCGCCTCCCTCGCTTCGCGCACCCCCTCCCCCGCCCTCACGTGGATGTGGTGGACGCTCGGCTGCACCTGCACAGACAACGCGGGGGAGCCGATAAGAGCCCCAGCTCCTCCCTGGCCCTCCTCCCAGCCCACCCCCCTGCCTTTCTTCCTCTCACTGCTCCTGACACTCCCGGCCCACATAGCCTGAGCGAGATACTTTTGTGCTCCCGGAGCAATTTTTCACCCTCCATCGCAGGCTGGTCACCCAGGACTTGTCAAATGCGATCACCGCAGTGTGTTTTCAGCCTCTGCGGGAGCGTGCAGAGAGGATCTGAGCTGAGCCGTGACGTGGTGACCCGGGTAAATGCGGGACGTCTCAGAGCGGCGAGGACGGACGGACAGGCGGGCGGGCGGACAGACGGACGGGGGCGGAGCGGAGAGGCGAAGAGGGACGTGAGCGGAATTCACGCTCCCTCCGCCCTCCGGCCTGTCAGCGTGAAAAATTGCAAACTTGAGCGCTCACTCCGTCCGATGGCTTATTTCTGGGGGATGGACGTCAGTGGCTGTCGTCTGGGCCTCTCGGTTGTTGTTGGGTTTTTTTCCCGCGCCGCAGCCACGGCATGCGCCGTCTTTGGCACGTCCCGCTGCGTCCGCGTGACCTAGGCTGAAATCACCCGCTTGTTCCCTGCCTGCTACATAGAGAGTTACTATATGTCGCTAACTATATGGTGCACTCATTAGCCAAATTAGGAAACACTTTCAGACACCACCCTTGGTGCTGTTAATGATGCCATTGCGGTTGCATAATTAAAATTTCCCATAGGCAGGTGGTAATAATTAAATATATGAATTGTGTGTGTGAATATATGAATTAATTCACACACACTGACATGTGTGTATACATATGTGTATATATATACATATGTGTATATATGTGTATATATATACATATGTGTATATATACATATATACAGACAATTGCATTTTTGTGACAAGTACACAAAAATAACGCTATTGCATGATGGGATATATCACCAGATTCGTGACCATCAGTTATATACTACTTTTTAGCGATGCATTGTGGGATGCATTGAGTGGACTAGCGATGCATCGTGGGATGCATTGAGTGGACTATATGGTAACTACCAACGTTCACTTAGGATTCAGACACCACTGCAAAATGTCATATCCCCGATATAGGACACAATCTAGTGAGTACGGGGCGGTTTCGGACACGGCCACAGTCTCTGAAAGAAAAATGATAGAAAGAAAGAAGAAGAAGAAGAAGAAGAAGGCGTGTCCATCAGTGAGCAATCCGTCTTTGCAGGTGATGGGCCGACCTTCTGCCGAGACTCTCAGACTCTCCTCCTCCCTGCCGTCCCGCTACTGCGCTCGGGGATCCTCGCTAACGGCCTGAGACACGGTGCCATTTGCGCCGGGCGTTTACTGCCGGGCATTACTCCTAATTTATGCTCCCCTTGTCGCGGTGGAAAGAGTAAAACAAGTCACCCGAGACTCGGCGCAGGTTTCCTTAACGCCGCCGCGGGTGAACAAATGGGCCGCTCGAAAGGTCATGTGGACAGATGTATCGGCAGGTGTTGTAAAAATGCCTGGTGATATTAGCCACCCACCCACCCACCCCTCCCTCTCTTCCCTCGTTTCTGCAGACTGACGCGGCGCTGATGTACGACGCCGTGCACGTGGTGGCGGTGGCGGTGCAGCAGTCGCAGCAGATCACCGTCAGCTCCCTGCAGTGCAACCGTCACAAGCCGTGGCGCTTCGGAGGCCGTTTCATCAGCCTCATCAAAGAGGTAAGTCGGGGGGTGGTGGGTTTGGCGCCGTTTGATTCTGGTTCCGATTCCGCGTTCAGATTTCCCAACGATTCTCGATTCCGATTCTTTTAAGAGGCAGGGTCAAAAAAGTTTTGAATGAGCTAGCTCATAGCTAACCAGAGGTCTTTCTGGATTAAAGGTACAGTGTGTGAAATTCTGCCATCTAGTGGTCAGATTTTAGGCTGCAGCACTCATTCGCTCACCCTTCCTCCCCCAAGCTTGCCAGTAAACTATGTATATTCTTGGATATAAGAACTATTCTATGGGTAGGAAAACCAAATGACTTTTATTGTACTGTGAGTTTACACTTTTAATAATACATGTTTTGACAGTATATTAAACTTTTACCCTAATAAAAATAATAAATGAGGCCAAATGTTGGACACTGGACCTTTAAATAGTTTGAGCTGCTCCATGTATTTTTAATCTTTCATGAGCTTTACTATGAATTTCTCTCAGTATATAAATATCAAACCTACTAACTTGAATATAAATGTCAGGGGAGCTTTGTTTTTGAAAGCCTTTCACCCATTCTGAGTGTTACATGTACCGCAGGTACATGTAACAGTGGAGCTCCCACTGATAGGCTGACCTGGTGCAGAATACAAAACAACCCAGTTCAGATTAGTTGTTTGAACACCACGACCCCCAAGGTGGTTGTTACCCTCCTTCTTCTTCGTTGGTGATCGACGGTGGTCGTTTCTTCTTCCTGTCCGCCAACCGGAATAAGTTCAGGATGAATAAATATCAACAATTCTGGGAGAATCGGAATGTCAGTCCCGGTTCCAATCGATGCTCGATGCCCATCACTTTGAGGGTCTGGCGCCCTCATCACAATCTCCTGCGTGCTGCCTTGCACTGATGACTTCATGCCATCATCCTCCTGATTAAAACTTTAAGCAACAACTCAACTGTTAAATCCGCCAGTATCGACTCCCCGATAAATACTTTATAGGCGTTGGTGCGTCTCCGGGGCATTTTTTTTTTTTTTTTTAAGTGATGTTTCATTCTCTTTACTGTTGTTTTTTTGTGTTTTGTTTCCCTTTCACCCCCCTTCCATGAATACATCTACGGGGTGCATATCAAAGCCGCCGCGTGCCTACTTAACTCCAGTCAGGGCCAGTCATTAGCTTTGTTCTGAGAAAGATCTCTTTCACTCGGTGGGTTGTATCATTGCAGGTAATTTTCCAAACCTCGCCATTGTAGTTCCCCGCCGCCGCCCCCCCCCCACCCCCCCACCCCCTTCTATCCGGCATCTGCCATCACTCCCCATGCCCGTCTTTCCCACCGCGGCTTTGAAGTTGAAACTTCAAGCGCAATGAGGCACATGCATAATGAACTCTTACCTGTCAAGCTTTGCCCGCTTTTTTTTTTTTTTTTTTTTTTTTTTATTATTATTATTCTCACGGCCTTCCATTGTCTCTCATTATGTTGTCTGGCGAGGGCCGGCAAGAAATTCTAATTACGATGGAACAGAAAGTTTGGGGCTTCCACTGGTCAGGCTGATCGGGCTGACGAGGACGGCGCTTGACGCTTGATGGGCTTCCTCCCTTGCAGGCCCACTGGGACGGGCTGACCGGACGTGTCCTATTTAACAAGAGCAACGGGCTGAGGACAGATTTTGACCTGGATGTCATCAGTCTGAAAGAGGAGGGGCTGGAAAAGGTGGGTGACACGCCGTCGGGCCGCCGACATGATACTGGTTTGCGAGTCTTTTTTTTTTTTTGTTCGAGCCGGCTGTCCAGTCGGAGCCCGGTTTTGAAAACAACCGACGTTGACAGTCGAGATCCTTTAAAATGGCTCGCAGCAGCCTTAAAGAGAACTCACTCGCCGACCGTAATAAAGACTCCAGCTCGCATGATGAAACGTGGCTTCGGCAGAAAAAGCAGATGGGGAGAATTATCGACGTCGGCGAGCGGGCTGCCTGGCTTCTCCTTGTGTTTTTGCGCGGACAAATGTGAAAGGCAAAAAAAAGAAGAAAAAGACTACGGGTGGAATCCTGCGAGAGGGGAGCTTTTTGTTCGCAGTTTGCCGCAATGTTAATAAAGTGAACATTCAGGTTAACTCCGTCTCGCCATTTAGCGCTTTTCCAATAATTGCTCAGCAAGTTTATTTAAAACAAGCTTTTCAAAATTCACCGAGCAAATGGTTAAAACTAAAAAAAAACAAACAAAAAATTGTTACCGCAAGTGATTTGATGCAAAATGACGCGGTTGCGTCACAGGGCGGAGCTAAGTGTCTAGTTGAAGCAGCGGGGGTAAACAAAAAAAAACAGCTGAAGGATAGAAAGGGGATTTCAAGAAACGTTACTTTGTTCCGCTCGTCCGTCCAGATCCATCTGTTCACGCTACCAACCACATCCGAGAAGACGCAAACATCGGAGTTCATTTGGCAAAAACCGACTTCCTTAAGCAATTGAAACAAAAATAGAAAAAAAAAATACCTTAAGTGAGTCTTAAAAACTTTGTTGCAAAGCAGCGCAAGATGTTATGTTTCTTAAACATGTTATTGTGAATTTCCGCTGAATGCGAATTAAAAGGTTTTAATGGAAAAACGCAACAAATATCTATTGCAAAACCTCCTTTGCAGTCAGCCTGACATCGGATGGCAAATATCAAGACGTGTTTCATTCTCATAATTGTGGCTCAAGGAGGCGCCACCTTGATCGTTGGCGTGGAAATGATGATATTGATGCGACAAATAATCATTTGCAAGCCAAGGTGATCGGTGGGGGGTGGGGGGGGGGGGGCGTGTGGTTAGGGGGGACATCTGGCTGTACAATCTTTCAGCGTGCGGTCGGCATCGCGGAGGACAAAGCTAAAGTCTGGTGTAAGGCATTGTTTTTCCAACGGCTGACTTGTTCCGACAGATTGGAACCTGGGATCCTCCGAGCGGTTTAAACATGACAGACTCTCACAAGAGCAAGACGTCCAACATCACAGACTCTCTGGCTAATAAGTCCCTGCGTGTATCCACCATCCTGGTAGACACAGTCAATTGAACACACACACGCACGCACGCACACACACACAAAAAAAACACACTAATGTCTAACTCAAAACTGGCCCTGCCGCAGGATCTGGACTCATTTATTTTTTTTACCCCCCCCCCGTGCAGGACGAGCCGTACGTGATGTTTAAGAAGTCGGACAAGCCGCTGTATGGAAACGACCGCTTCGAGGGCTACTGTATCGACCTGCTGAGAGAGCTCTCCGGCATCCTGGGCTTCCGCTACGAGGTGCGATTAGTGGAGGACGGGAAGTACGGTGCGCTGGACGAGGGCACGGGCCAGTGGAACGGCATGGTGCGGGAGCTCATGGACCACGTGAGTCGACCGCCGTCACGTCCCCGTCGAGGGCAGAATGCTCGAAAAGCAGAAGCGGAAAGGCGTGATTCCCTTCAATTCCAGGGGGGGATTAAGGGCAAATGTTGGAAAAACGTGACAAATAAAAAGCACATGTTTGCATCAAATGGGCGAGAGGGAAACGTTTTGGGATTCTTCACGCGCTACGGCGCGGTAGAAAGCTAGACGACTTTCGAGGCTAGCAGTTAGCGCGCTGATGCTACATGGAAACCAGATAAGTTGCGCAGTTGAGAAAGAAAAAACAACTATAAGAAGTGAATTTCTTTTAACATAAATAATTTTAAATACTTATGAATGCAAAAGCAAGATGTAATGTAATAGTAATGTAAGGGAAATACAGATATTTGTGTACAAATTTAGGGAGTAAAAGTAAAACGTTGAAAGAAAGCCTCAGGTAAAGTACAGACACCTGAAAAATCTACTTCCAAATCTGTTACCAACTCAAATATTGATATGCAATTAAAATACAATTAATTAAGATTGATTAATCTCAAAGGCCATAATTAATTTGATACATTTTTTTTCATCAACTTTTTTTCTAACTTTACCAAAGTTCAGGCTCTTTTTGTTATTAGACAAGGTGGCGTCAGTGGTACTCGATACTCGCTTCAATACTCGCGGTCCAAGCTTGAACGGCTCCTCCCCGTTTGAGACCTTTGCCTGCCCAGTGCAAAATGCCAGTTGTACACCTCAGGGCGTGGGGCCTCACAGATTCCCCCAGGCAGACGTAATAACATGATACCGCCGGCACGCCAGTGAACAACAGAAAAACATTTTTGCGGCGCAGTTAATTTATTTATTTCCACGCGCCGCCGCCCCCTCGCACATGATGCGCACGGCAGAAACCGCCACACTGCTCATATCGATTTGCACGACGCTAGTTTGCAGTGAGCGACGGCGGCGAGGCGCAGCGGCCCTCGCCGTCACATCACTTCTGCAGCTACAGCTTCAAGCGCCGGCGCCGGAGAGGCTGCGCGAGGCTGCGCGAGTATCCAACAAGGTTGAGAAACATCAGCATCAGCTGCTGGAAGAATCGCTCAAAAGTAGATAACGAATAACAATGAATAAATCATTTTGAAGTATATGGATTGGCTAGTTTAATTCATTTTAATGGGCAAATCTTCAATGTTTTCAATGCTTTATTCAGTGAAACCGTTATTTAAAAAAAAAAAAAATGCAGCAATTGTAAGGAATAAAAGATGTGCAACCGAGTTTGGCCTTGACTTTCCTCACTCAAGACAATACATTTTATTTCAATACGCCTTGTTTTAGGATTTACGGCATCTCATGGTGAGGTTGCAGAGTGCAACCGGAATAATTAACCTCAACCATCGCCACAGTGTTTACTAAGACTTTGACAAAGAGGGACCTGCTTCTTGCGTAATTAAGTAATAATAATAATAATAATAATCCACATTTGAGTAATTTTCTTCCTTTTTTTCCCCTCTAGATTTCTCCCAATCTTAAGTCAACAATGCTTGAAGAATCCTTATTTTACCATTTGAATAGCTTCCGTTTTGTTTTGTTTTTATGTCATTCGCAGTTTTCCAAATTGATATTTTCTTTTAAAACTTTTACATTCCTTCGCGGCCGAGCGTTTTCATTTCCTTCGCTGATAGACTCCAAGGCAGATTTTTTTGCCGCGTTTGCCTGACATTGCGAGGGGAGCTGCCGACTTCATTAAGCTGCCGTTTGAGCATTTAGCATAATTACCTAATTTTCACTTTGTGGCCAAATTGGACGGTATTGTGGAAAGTTAGTTGCACTCTGCGATAATGAGGTTTTCCAGAGCTGAGACGCGGACCGTAATGACTCAGTGAACAGAGTATTCAAAAGCCCCCGGCGCACACAGGTGTTGATGTAGCGTTAAGCCACCGGGGGATGGAGGGTGGGGGGTTGATCGACGACGGTGACTGCGACTGAAACATACATTATAATTACTATTAAAATCTTTTTTTTGAAGGCAACAGTAAAGCCGCTCCCCGTAAGCTCCCGTGTGACTCCCCTAAATAGACAAACGAGAATGACCTGCGTAATGAAACACTTCTTTTTTTGGTGGGGGGCGGGTCTGGATCTGTCAGAATTACAGCACTTGGGAGTTGAGGACAGCTAATCTTTTTTTTTTTTTTTTCCTTCTTCTTTCCCACAGGGGACACGGGGCCAAATTTGCACAAGATTAATCTAATCCTTAAATTGTCGCCTCGGTGACTCACCTTTGACTCGGCGTCGCGGGGATCAAGACACGCAACCGCTAATTTCGCAAGGAAAAAAAAAAAAAAAAAAAAACCTCCGCCGCCACCACCTGCTAATCTGGCTGAACTAACGACCCCGGCCACTTTTGTTCCTTCCCCTCACTTGGCTCCTCTTCCTCCTGCAGATATCGACCCGAGCCGCCGCCGCCGACAGGAATCAAATGCTAATTCGATCGCTTGTCTTTTATTGGTGGACTCAATCAACCTATCTATCCCCTTGCGTTTTTTTTTCTTCCAGAAAGCGGACCTGGCCGTGGCGCCCCTGGCCATCACCTACAACCGGGAGAAGGTCATCGACTTCTCCAAGCCCTTCATGACGCTGGGAATAAGTATCCTGTACCGCAAGCCCAACGGCACCAACCCCGGCGTCTTCTCCTTCCTCAACCCCCTCTCGCCCGATATCTGGATGTATATTCTGCTGGCTTGCTTGGGTGTCAGTTGTGTGCTGTTTGTCATAGCCAGGTAACATGTCATCCCTCCCTCTGCCTCTCTCCCTCCTTCCCCTTTGCTTTCCGTCGCGCCCGGTGAAAATCCCGCCGGAAGCGTCTGCGTCTGCGAACTTCGAAACGCAACGCTAATCTCGAACTTTTGGATTGAAAACGTAGTGACGTAAAGTCGGTTTTGACCCATGTAATTAACAGGATCTCTTTCCTATTTACTTCATTACTGCCCTTTAACATAGTAATGGACGATCAAACGGTACATAAACTCAATTTTGAGAAATTTGCCGAACCTAAGCTAACTTAAGTTTAACTTAACTTAGCTTTATCTTGTGACGTTACTGGAAGCAAGCTTGCCGTCCATTTCGCAGTGCAGACGCTTCCGGTGGAATTTGGAGGTTGCTGCCCCCCCACCCCCAGCACGTTAGCCTGCTTTCACTAACACACAGCAGTTGCTCCCTCTGGGTAGGGTGGGGGGGGGGTGTGGGGGTGTTATTGATGGAGAAGATGTGAGCACTTTGGAAGCGGAAAGAGGCGGCAGGTCTCATTAGTCGTAAAACACCTGACGCTCCTCCCGAGGTGCTCTCGCGTTAGCGGCGCATGCTCATTCGTTGGCGCTTAACCGTCTCAATCTCACAGCGTCGGATGCCGAACCGACGGTCGATGTTCCAGCTCGGCAGCGGTCCAGGTGAGCTGTTTTCATCGCCGCCCCCCCCCCCCAAAGAAATCAAACGCTAAAATGCTTCCCTCGAATAATCCGTCGACGAAATGTGGGATCCTTCACGCTTCGCGTTTTAATCGCGCTCGCCGGAGCGCTGGCTAGCAAGCGGCCTGCTCGATATCTCCACATCAGCTGTGAGAAATGAAGCTCCTCGAGTGCACGAGCGGAGCCGTCACGCCCGGTTGCCCCTCCCGTCCCCTCCCTCCCCCCTCCCCCTCCAGAAAGCCCACCCACTCACTCACTCACGCCGCCCCACCCCCACCACCACCCGACTCCTGATGCATGACTGATGTGTGTTAATCCCAGGGCTCCTCTTAATTCCGCCCGCCTCCTCAGATTTTGGTTTTTTGGCTTTAACGCACGCCTCATCAAATGTTACCGGCCAAATGATCACTTGAGAGGAAAGCGGCAACTGTCACCTAAGTGAGTTCAGAATATGCAAAATGAGAAGAAGAAAAAAAAAAAAAAAACCCGGGAAGCCCCCTTTTAATATTTGATTTGTTTGAAATTATTCCTTCTTTCCTTTTGTTTCCACGATCGCTTACGGGTAAGTGAGTCAGCATGCAATTATATCGATATCCTGCCTGTGACGGAGTCACCTTGGTGTTTTTCAACTTCTTTTTTTCCCCGCGCGTGCTCCCCCGCCCCCCTCTTTTCCTGCACACGGCAGCGATAAACGGGGAGTTTTCTTTTCTTTCTCACGCCAGGCCGACTAAAAATATTCCGGCGAGTTCAAACGCGGAGCGCCGCGGCCCCTCCGCCGCGACTCGCTGAGCTGGTTTTTCCCTCCCCCATAATTGTGGTATTGATTGCGCGGGCCGGCAATTGATTGATCAATTCCCTAAATGCAGAGTGTATTACTTTCTTTAATCCCCGGCAAATAGGGTGAGTAAAGGGAGCTGGTGAAGTCCCGGTTTTGCACAATAAAACACTAAACACCTCAATCTCGCCGGGGACTCGCGTCTTTGAACTGCCTTCCCTGTGCGCACACACACACACACACACACACACACACACACAAGCACACCTTTTCTTTTTTTTTCCCCCCCTGCCCGCCCTGAATAAATAAGCGATCTCATTTCAAGCTTCAGAGAAATGCATTTCACTCAGCGCTTCCTTCCATCTCCGTCTCCGGCTGAATTGATTCGCCTCTTTTATTAGCAAAACAATGATATTCTTAGACCGCAAAAAAAAACCCTGCTTTTATTTGCCTTTCTTCAAAATGTCCACCTGCCACCCCACCCCCCACCCCCCGAAAGGATGGATGGCTCCAATTGCGTGGCGGCGTGTTAAATATGATAACAAGGTGTCGCAGATTTAAACGTGGAGGGCGCGTGTAATTTACCACACACACACACAAGCCCACCCAGCCTCTTGTGTCGGCCGTAGAGAAGAAAGGCAGCAGATCTATAGTGCCAACCAGAGTAATTGAACCCAACAGATAGTTAATGGAGGGAGCGTGCTGTGTTATTGTGGTAAGGCCCGGGAGGAGGAGGAGGAGGAGGAGGAGGAGGAGGAGGAGAGGAAGGAGAGACAGGAGAGACAGTGGCAGCAGGAGCAGCAGGGACGGGCCGATTCTTTTTAGAATTCCGCCGGCGGTCCGACATGCCGCCCCTCCACCGCCCCCCACCCGCCCGCCGCCCCCCTTGCTCGGTGTGAGGAGGTGACCTTACGTCCGCATGTTTCACATCGCCTTCCTCCCGCTGATCAGTGTGCAGAACATGGCCCGCAGGAATACAGGGCCGGCCGCAGGCAAAGGTCATACAAAGAAGCCATCGGGAGCCCGCCGCATACAAACGACACAGGGGGAAGGGGAGGGGCGAGGGGATCCGACCCGATCCAATCAGCGGGAGTGCGGCCGTATGACCGGGGGGGGGGGGGGGGTGTGGGTTAGTATGAGGGTGAGGGTGGTGGGGGGCGGGGGGGGGCTCACATGTTAGAGTTCACCTGCAGCCAGCCTCGTGGCGAAGCTCCCTAAACCCCCCCCCCCGAGTGGATATTCACTTCTGGAACGTCACTCATCCATCTTGCCAACCTCCGGCAGGAAGATTTTCTGAGGGCTGAAAAGTAGGCCGTCGCCAATCGGCTCTGGAGCCGTGAAGGAATCAGAAAGCGGCAGCGGTGATTCACACTTGAAAGCGACACAAGAACGAAAATAAGCACTGAGAAAAGACACTGGATGTGTTTCAGGCGACCAGTAGATTAGAAAATGGAATTGGATGGATATTCTTGAATACGTGCTTTAATAAACTCTTGATTCCTTGCAATTTTTATTGCATGTGAGCGAGGAGGACAAGGGACGGCCACCGGGGGGCGCCGTTGCAGAGCGGCCTCCTCAACATCCGGAAAGCCGCTTTGAGATAAACCCTTTGGCTGCATTATAAGTTCCACGTTTGTTTGCGCCGAGTTCCGTGACGTGCATAAACTGCAGGCTCCCTTTTGCTGGGTAGCCGTGATCGCTAAATGTTTATTGGGTCTGTAATGACTTGATAATGTGGTCATTTGGCAGCGCGCCAGTTAAAGTTAGCAATGGCTCAATGGCTCAATGGCTCAATGGCTTCAGCGTCGCATTTCAATTCACTGCACTTTTACATGTTAAAAAAAACAAAAAACGGTAGCGTTTCCAATATGGATACGCACTTGTAACAATAAAAGATTAGCCTGGATGTTTTTTTTTCTCAGCTTGTCGTTTTGCATTGCATTTTGCAATGCAAACCCTCAACCCCGACTGTCGCCGGCATCGCGGTGCATTTTCGCCACAAGGCAGTGATGCACAGCTTATAGCACCACAGCACTGACAGGAAGCCCCGAGCTACAGCCACCCGGGGAGAGAAAGGGGGAAGAATAGAATGTTTGCTTGCTCACCTTGGTGTTCAGGCCTCTGCCTCCACTTTCCACAAACACGCTCAGTGTTCTGTTTACCGGCGAGATATAGGAGAGAAATGTGACCGATTTGAGGAAACGCTCCATCTGGCGTGCCATTTTGGGCCTTGGGCGGACATTCAGCAGCGCATTCCATATAATAACTTAGGCATCTTGTTCCTTGTTTTTGCATTATTTGTTTGGTTTTGGTTTTGCGGATGGATTTATGTGAATAAGCCAAAATGGAAATGCACTTTGCTACCGACGCCCACACAGCCATAAAGGCACATGTGCAAACATTCGTGCGCCCCGGGCTTGATTCACAGTCATAAAAAAAAAACCCACAAACACACACACACACACACACACACACACACACACACACACATTGAGCCCTGTGCTTGTCTCTCTCTCCCTCTCTCTATCCCTCTCTATCTCACACACACACGCACACCGAATCCTGTTCCACAAGGCCATTGTGCCATTTCAGTTGCCGTCGTGGTTTCAAGGAGACGGAGCTCATTGGCATTCCAGCAAATCAGGCTGGATCCTGATGCCTTTGACAGGGAGAATTATAGTGTGTCATCACAGCCCCGCGTGCGCCTCAGATGAATCTCAACAGGGATTGGAGGGGCTTGTGAGGGGGCGGGGGGGTGAAGAAAGGAAAAAAAACAAAACACGACAACGCGACAGAAACGTCGCCTCGACCGCGAGGCTCGAAAATAAGATTTCTAATTCCGACTGGAGGGAAAGAAAAAAAAAACACGAAGAAGTCGCATGTCGCATCCGCCACGGGCCGCCTCGGAACAGCCGTCACGTTGCGTTTGCCTCCCGTAATGTGAAACGCCGCCCTCGTTGCCTTGTAAACATGGCGAGCGCGCGTCGCGTACATGCTAGCGTCCCGACGAGCCGGCGACGCAGAGCCGCGGCACCTTAGCAGTCGCTGCCTCGCCACCGCCCTCCTCCTCATCGGCATGCGTGGCGGGCGAGCAGAGCTAACACCCGCCTAACCCGACGGGCAAAACCCTCCCTCCCCGTCCCCTCTCTCCGCCGCCTCTGAATAAGCAATGTTCCCCAGTAACACCCTCTTCAGCACAAACTCAATCAGATCCTGATGCTTAACACTAACCCAATCAAACCGGGCTAATGCCGTGCCACTTTTGCTTAGGATAATAAATGAGAGACGTCCACGGATGACCTGAAGACGGCGACAGGGGCTTCTGGAGGGGGCGGGGGGGTGGTGGTGGTGGTGGAAGGAAGGATGGAAGGATGAAAGGGTGGAAGGTGGAAGGAGCCGTGGAGCAGAAGCGCCGGAGTAAATCTGATTGCCGTTTCCCCGGGTGGAGGGGGGGGGGCGTCGGAGGAGGGGCCCGGACTGGCGCAACGGGGGAAGAAAGGCTCCTGAGTCAGTGAATCCCAATGAGCTCCCGAGATCATCACGCTCTGGGACATTATCACCACTGACAGTGTTATTCCAGCCCCATCGATCTGCCCTCACAATAAACTGATGGCATTTGAATATGCCAATAAGTTGATCCCCGGGCAAAAGCCAGAATGATTCGCTTTGGTCTACCACGGGTGGGGGGTGAAGGTGGAGTCGGGTGGGGGGGCGCTGTCACCTACCCACCTTCCACCCCCACCCCCACCACCAACCCCGGAGGCCATGGCGCAGGAATTCCACCGCATTTAAATTCTCTTTGTTCCCAGCGCCGCCGCCGCCCTGCCTCGCGAATCGCGATGCCCTTAAATGTATCTTTTATGTGCCATTTAATCCGCGCCGGGGTTGCCCCCCACCACCCCCCCCCCACCCTCCGCACCCACCCCCCCCACCCCCCCTCCAACCTTTTCATTGATTTTTGTGCTGACGCGTGTTCCTCTCTTTGCTCTCTCCCCCCTTTTGTGCAGGTTCAGCCCCTACGAGTGGTACAACCCTCACCCGTGCAACCCGGACTCGGACGTGGTGGAAAACAATTTTACGCTGCTCAATAGTTTCTGGTTTGGAGTCGGGGCTCTCATGCAGCAAGGTAGTCGCCTCAGCCCTGGTGCAGCTGGAGCTCTCCTATATCCCACTGTCTCTGAGGGTTGGTGGCTCGGCTTGGCCCGAGCCGGCGGCAACGGAGAGAGACCTCTCGCTCCTCCTCCGGCCTGGACGCAAAGATCCAGTGAAATTGACCCCCCCGCGCCTTATTAGTGTGTTAATGTGTGTATTTCAAAGAGCGCGACACAACCAGCCCTCGGGTAAAATGGTATTTTACCCGAGGGCCCTTGTTTTGAAAGGTAATTAGACATTTCGGATTGTTTCTCCAAATGCAGGCAACACAAATGTCCCCACGTTAAAGGCTCAGCGTGTGGGATTTAGCAGCATCTAATGGTAAGAAAGTGAACTGCGAGCGATGCCGGCGTCAGTGCGTTCATGTCGGTAGGCCCAAATGTCACACAAGGGGCCTTTGGCAAAGACATGTTTGATGGTACGGAGCTCATTAAGAGGCTCTCGTCGCAGTCCGTCCTCTCCTCTTGCCTTCGGCCTATCAGCACCTAGAGGTCAGTGGGGTGTGGAGTCAGGACTTGAGGTTACCTTGGGTACATGACTCTCTGGCCCAAACTTCCTGACACACTTCTCTGAAACGTTCTGAATCATTTATGCCAGATGATTTGAAGTGTTGGATCTGATTCAAGCACCTTGTTCTGCGAAGACATTCAATATATAAATATACTTCTTTCTTTTTTTTCCCCGCCCACCTGAAAATCATTGCAGGCTTTCGCTTGTAGAAAATGAATTTCACCCTTTTTTTAAAATCCCGTTTCTTCCATCGAACATCAAGGTGTGGTGGAAGCGGTTGATTTTAAATTGGGCCTCTTGGAGGAGTTTTTGCTGATTTCCAAGCGCGCTCACAGAATCTCATCAGAAAAATAGCTCTTTTTTCTTAAAGGTGTAATACTTTTTCCTGCCACCTCCCTCACACCAGGCTCAGAGCTCATGCCCAAGGCGCTGTCCACCCGCATCGTGGGAGGCATCTGGTGGTTCTTCACCCTCATCATCATTTCCTCGTACACAGCCAACCTGGCTGCCTTTCTCACCGTGGAGCGAATGGAGTCGCCCATCGACTCGGCCGACGATCTGGCCAAGCAAACTAAGATCCTGTACGGGGTGGTGGAGGACGGTGCCACCATGACCTTCTTCAAGGTACCCAGGCTCCGCCAGCACCAGAGTGATAATCGAATTCATGACGCCACTTCCCCTTCCCACCAATTAAAGTTTGCAGCCACTCGGGTTCCCGCCCCCTTTCCTGCGGCAGCTCCTGTTGTTGTTTTGCGGGCGTTGACGGTGCGCTAAAGATGACTGAAGAGGTTCATCTAAGTTATGCATCGAAGACGTTCACCTGATTATGGCTGCGGCCGTGGTTTCCATGCAATTTACTGCATGCATAACCTTCAATACCAGCAGCAGGGTGAGTTAAATACCCTGATGAACAGTTGAAGGTTCCCTGCCCATAGCTGCTGCAGTGTGTAACTTGAGTTGTAGGAATAGACATTCGTCTTTTAAGTCACTTTTAAATCCATTCTAAAGGCCTGAAAGATTTAAAAAGTGGAAAAAAAAATTATCGGGATGCACCGATACTAATATTGTGTATCAATACCGATACCAGGGTCAAGTACTCGTACTCACAAAATATGTACCGATACCAAGACACCAATAGCAGTTTTATATGTACGTATTAGTGTTGTCACAATACTGGATTTCAGACTTCGATACGATATTTTGAAAAATATTGATTTTCGATAGGATTTTCAATAGTATTCGCGATCTCCCTCCACTCCTGCCTCGCAGGGAGGGAGGGGAGGTTTGTGTGTGTGTTGGCGACGTCGCACGTGTAGTACGGCTATATCAATACTATGGAAAAGTCGTATTAAACCGATTTTTTTTGTTTTCAATATCGATATTTAATCGATATATCGATATTTTTGACAACGCTAGTATGTATGCATATACAGTCATACAGTGTTCTGGGTTATCCTATAATGTTTAATGGCCTTATTAAGTACTCGGTATCGGTACCAACAATCTTAAAGACCATTCCACTGCTCTTTGCAAAGAACAATTCTACAATGGAAAGTTGATTTATGCCGCCAGCCCAAACATTCCCTGTGCCAATTCCTGAAGACGTATCGCAAGGTAAACAAATAAATTTGCGCCAGTCAAAGATGACTCTCTGTCTGCGTTCCACCATAACCTCCCGGTGCCAGTACCTTGCTGCGAAAGCAAACAGGATTACGCGTTTAATGCAGTTCTAATGAACATAAACACTGCATTATATAAGATTATGTAAATCCGCGGGTATCCCTCGAAGAAAAATATTTACCCGACGTAAACTTGCCGTCCACAAATAGTAAAGCCCCGCTTAGTTTCACCAAAGTGTTGCGATTACATTTGTCTGAGTAGCCTCAGCGCTCCAAGTAAATAGATAAATATATTAATTAAAGCAACCAATAAAATGCAAAGTAACACCCCCGGAGCAAACTTCAGTGCAGGCAGAATCGGGGGCAGAGTGTTGAATCCATTTCTCAGGCCACCGCCGGCCTCGTGCCGGCGCTCGTTCTAAAGCAATAAAAAGGAAAGAAATGAAATGAATGAATAAATAAATGATCTATGGTATCTTGCAGAAAACAAAAATCTCCACCTATGACAAGATGTGGGAGTTCATGAACAGCAGGAGGCAGGCGGTGATGGTGAAGAACGTGGAGGAGGGCATCCAGCGCGTGCTGACCTCAGACTATGCCTTCCTCATGGAGTCCACCACCATCGAGTTCGCCACCCAGCGCAACTGCAACCTGACGCAGAT
>NW_027466201.1:0-80000 GCF_046127955.1 Nelusetta ayraudi | reverse complement strand
GGGGGTGGGACGTGCCTTTCGGAAAAGTCAGCGGTACTTTGGGTAATTTACTATTTCTTTTTTTCCCCCATTAACGTCCCCTTTGTGAGTCTAAACACACAGGGAGACGTGGAGATGAAAGGATGATGGATGACGCTGGATGAATGATGGATGAGACGGGGGGGCGGGGGGGGTGGGTGGGATCAGCCCAGACGGGGCTGACAGGCAGAACTGTTTGATGGAGGCAGACAAAGCGATGATACCTGCTACCTGGGGCACCGAGTGTTGGGCAAATATCCTGGTATACTGATTAAAATAGTGTAGCGGTACGTGGATGTATAAAGCTGTATATTATAGCATGGCATAGTTTGTTGTGGTTAGCCAGGATAGCATAGCGTACTATTACTGTACTATACCGTGGTGCTACGTATAGTATAGTATAGTATAGTTTGGTGTAGTACTGCATAAAACAGTCCAGTGTGCTGCGATGTATAATACTGTATATTTCAGTGTAGCATAGTTCGGAGTGGTTACCCAGGATAATATACTGTAGTATACCATAGTATACTATACCGTGGTGTGTGCGTAGTGTGCTGCATATAGTGAAGTATAATATAGTTTGGTGCAGTACTGCATAAAAAGTAGAGTGTGCTGTGAGGTATAATACTGTATATTATTGTATAGCATAGTTTAGCCAGGATAGTATAGTATGCAATAATATACTACACTCTATATTGTGGTGTATTGGAGTGTGCTGCATATGCTATAGTATAGTTTAGTACAATATTTTTAGTGCAGTAAAGTAGTATGTGTATGTGATGTATATTACAGTACAACATGGTTTGGTGTTAGCCAGGAAAGTACTATACTAGCACTATACTATATTGTGGTGTATAGTAGTGTAATGTGTATAGTATAGTTTAGAATTATATAGTTTGGTGTAGTAGCAGTATTGCATAAAATTGTGTAGCGTACTGTGATATATTATTGAGATACAATGCTGTATATTATAGTATGGCATAGTTTGGTTATCCATGATGGAATTAGATAGTATAGAAAATTAGCCTGTGGTATGTTAGTGTGCTGCTTTTAGTATACTGAAGTATAATACAATGTACAATACAGTTTGGTGTTGGAGAAAGGCAGACGCAGCGATGATATCCGCTACCTGCAGCGTACGATTATTCGTCGTGATTCACGGAAAAAAATCTTAGGGGGCGAAAAAAAAAACGTTTCGGTGGCGTCTGACGTTGGCCAGATCTCGCTCGGACCGAACGGCTTCCATCTGTTAAAATTCCCTAAGCTTCCCTCCGAGTGGGCACGCCCGCCCCTAAAAATGGAAAGGCGCGGTAGCGGAGCCGTGACGATGCACGCGGCCCCGTAATCACATAAATGCCGTGACGAGCTTTTAAAGCGTTTTATAAATGAAACATGAACCCTCGCAGTAAGTATTAATCTTCCCTGCGGCCCGGCCGGGGCCAGACCGCGCCCGCCTTGTGTCACACTCGCCGCGGAGGGGATCGCGACCCCCCCCCCCCCCCCCCCCCTCCCGCTCGCCGCCCCCCCGGCTAGCTCGGCTCCTCGTCGGCGATTACTCCTCCTTTGATCACGCTGCGCCTTAAACGCCTCGCCGCTAATTCTGGCGCCTTCCAGTCGCCGTCTGTGGATTCGGCCTCCCCCCCTTTTTTTAACCCATCGCGACGTTTAAAAAGCATTAAAGGGGGGAACAGAGCGGCCCCATCTCCGACGAGCGCGTCGTAATCCCAGCCCACCCCCCTGCCGGTCGCCGCGTGTGCAAACAGCGGCTAATTCGTCAAAATCAACGGCGGCTCTGCTCCTCCGAGGAGCCGGCCTTTGTTGCCAACTTCCTGCTCGTTCTAATTCACACCCCCGCCGGGAGGTGCAAGCTTCTTCTTTTTCTTTTTTTTTTCTTTTTTTTTTTCTGAATCACTCCCGCGAATATATGAGAATGAGACGGCTTCGAGGAGAGGAGAAAGCAGCTCCCTCTGTGCAGCCAACAATGATGTGACAGGTTGTGGGAAGGTGCGAAGTGAGGGTAGGTAGATGGGTGGGTTGGGGGGGCGTTTATACACGAGTCCAGCCAAACTGTCCGCAAGTGGCCAGAAGTCCACCTCCCTGAGCCTTCTCTACCTGCAAATGTATCATTTATTCTTTCTTTTTTTTATTATTGATGTCGAGTGAGAACGCTTGTGATGCGTTCAGGTACACCAATAGTAGCGTTAAAATGAAGGCAAAGAAGATGCATGAGCCTCCACTGCACAAAGGATGCAACTGTGTTGCCATGCAGTCAACCAACAAACAAGCAGTGTTGGCGAGTAATCTATTACAAAGTAATCCACTACTGTAATTAAACTACTTTTTGAGTAACGGAGTAATTATAATTATATCATAATTACTTTATCAAGTAAGGATTCCATTACTTTCTTCATTTCTTTCTCTTTTAGTAATTGATTACTTATGAAACAAAGTAGTTAAAGATGTATTTAGATTACTTTTTAGGGAGTAATCCATACTTGGATTACTTTTATGGAGTAATCCCACCAACACTGCAAACAAACAAATGAATGAAAGCTTGTATTCACATGCTACAGAGTTACAGTGAAACAGTGTGCAAAGTACCCGTCAATATTCGGGGGGAGGGGGTAGGGGGAGGGGCCAAATATTGACAAATATTGGAAGATACGAACATTGGCAAAATTAAGATTCTGAATATTTTTCCAAAGACCCCCTTAAATTTTTGCTGTGAGGCTTTCAAGGAGTCCCGTGGGTTAATTGGGGGGGCCCTCCTGTATCCTGCACACTCTTTAAGAATACATGCTGCTCAAATTAGGTCCGGGTGTAACTGTTTCCCCATGGAAGCGATCATTAGCTTACAGCAAGGGGGGCATTTTGCCATTAAGACATTAATAACTTTCAAATATTAAACATTTTTAAATAAAGATTTCTTTACGACTTGCTCGTCAGCTTAAGTTTACTTACTTTACTAAATAATAGCAATTTGCATAAGCAAGTGCAAATTTCAAACTATGGCCTGGGGGCCAAGTGGCTTTTTAATCCGGCCCGACAAACTTGAAGAAATTATATTAATAGTAAGTAAGTAATAAATTAGCCACATTTCATCCATTTTTTTCAGCGCTCTTCGGATTGGTCTACAGCCACATTCCGCTCCAAGCCTCTTGACCCAGCTTGACCCGGCAACCTCTTCCTCTGTCCCCCCGGCAGGCTCCCCGTACCGGGACAAGATCACCATAGCCATCCTGCAGCTGCAGGAGGAGGGCAAGCTGCACATGATGAAGGAGAAGTGGTGGAGGGGCAACGGCTGTCCCGAGGAGGAGAGCAAGGAGGCCAGCGCCCTGGGCGTGCAGAACATCGGCGGGATCTTCATCGTCCTGGCCGCGGGCCTGGTGCTGTCGGTGTTCGTGGCCGTCGGCGAGGTCCTCTACAAGTCCAAGCAGAACGCCCAGCTGGAGAAGGTACCCGGGTCTTTGCCGCGCAGTCAACTCGCAGCCCGGCGTCCGCGTTTCAAATTGAGGTGGTGGGGGGGGGGGGGGGGGGGGGGTGTCACCGTTTCACTTCACCACTCACTCACTCACTCACTCATTCCACATTGCTTGTTCATGGCCTTCAGAAGGTATTGCACTGTGCATCTTTTGATGTCTATGTTAATATCTTGTCGTGTGGGCGCCACAAAATGCTGATCTTGTTCAGTGATGTTCATTGTGTCTTTAGTTTTTTTCCAGATATTTTCCTTTTTTTTGCTCTTTGTTCCA
The DNA here is from genome assembly GCF_046127955.1 of Nelusetta ayraudi. Classification (NCBI taxonomy): domain Eukaryota; kingdom Metazoa; phylum Chordata; class Actinopteri; order Tetraodontiformes; family Monacanthidae; genus Nelusetta; species Nelusetta ayraudi. Next base: position 76,230 of record NW_027466201.1, on the reverse strand, counting down.
GACTTACATTTTACATACCTTATTTAATGTGTTTCGGCGGAGGCCTCTGCCTTCCTCAGAAGTGTCACTGGATGTGTGACCTTTCGTAACACACCACCACCACCACCACCACCACCAGCGCCACCAGATAAAGAGGCGTCACTCGTACCATCGAGTGATGCTTCTGAGGAAGGCGGAAGCGTCCGCCAAAACTAAAAGTATTATTAAGTACTAAGTATTATTTTCATGACATTGCAATCATCTGACAAACAACGGAGCCAAAAACATTTAAAACTATCCAGAAAGTCAGCTGTAACATGATTCTGTATATTTGGTTCATAGATGGGTATTCAATTGTTTGCGTTATGTACTGCTGAATCTTCCACATCGGGCCTTTAAAAAGGTGAAAACTCACCTATTCTGTCCGACACCTTGCTTTGTCTAACTGCCTGTGTGAAACAAGCCATTGCTAAAAAAAAAAATTGAGAAGAAGTCCCATTTTCGTTGAACACAAAATGATAATCGCAGGCATTTTTTTATCTTTTTTAATCCCGGGGGAAAATAAATTGCAAATTTGATTAATTTCCATTCATTTGTCTGAAGCAGATAAACTTGGTCGCGGGACAATTAGCCAAAGGACGTAAAAAGTAGCTTGCAGCTAGCTCGTTAAAAACAACCCTGGAAATTAATTTTCAATTCCGCGGCTCTCTGCAGCCGTTCGCCTGCAAAATGGATGTCAGCGAGCGCGGCTGGAATTCACGCGTGCACTTTTTCGAGACCGGTGGCAGCTTGAGCCGGCAGCGCTACACGCGCTGCTGTCACAGCTAAAAGCGGTTCCACCGTCGGCGTCACGGCGGAGTCGGCGAAGAAGCAACGCAAAGGAGCCGTACGAAGAGTTCAGTTGGTGCGAGCGAAACACAAAGCGGAGGCGCTCGCGTTAAAAAAAAAAAAAAAAAAAAAAAAAGACAGAAAAAAAAAATGCTCCTGCTTCCCGCGCGAATCGGAGCCTCTTGGGAAGAACGTGTCTCCGGAACGAGATGTGAAAAAAAAAAAAAAAAGCGCACCGTCATTGATCTAACATTTGTTTTTAAGCGCAGCCGAATAAGACAGCTGCCTGCTGGCAGCTTCCTCTTTGTAGTGTTTCATGCTAGCCGGGCGCAACACCTGCGCCGCCACCGCTAACAATGGTTTTGTTTCCGTGCGAGGCGTTTGTTTTTTTTTGCTTTGATGTCTCGAATATTCATAAACAACAGAGCCCCCCTCCCGCACTCCCGAAAAAACAGTCAGCGATGAGGAGTTCAGGTAGCGGGCAGGAGATCCGGTGGTTGCGGCTCGGCTGTGTTAGCGCAACTTAGCATAGCGGGAGCGGATGCGGGATTGCGTTGTTCGGTTGTAGTCCGACTTTTTTGGGAAAAACGAGCGAGTGAACACGCAGCACCGACATGCATCCACTTTTTTGAGGTCCAGTGTGCAATATTTAGCTTGATTTATGATTTTTATATTGTTAAAACCTGAACATACTGCTCTTAAATACATTCATGAAAGGACATAATTGCAAACTCCCAGGTGCCTTCGAGAGCCCACGTGACTCCTCAGCTCCACCTGTCATTCAGACCAGGTTTTGAAAAATGTTCCCACTCCGACATTCTCTGTTGTCGGCAAATAGCTGTAATCTCGCTCAGCTGTGCTTTTTGCACCCCTCTTTTTTTTTTTTTTTTTTGGCGAAAAACAACCACAAACAGGTGGGCTTTGATCCGGCTGATAAATGTTTTCTATTTTGCAAAAATAGTTTCTGCTCTTTCGCCTTCGCCGCTGTCCCCGTGCTTACGAGAATTCTTTTTCCCCTTTCCTATCACATTTACTTGTCTCCATTATCCATAGCGAAGCCAACGGCTCCCCGGAACACCTCCATGAGAGCCGCCCTAATAGCTTTTACCCTCTGAGTTGCTTGTGCGTGTTTGTTTTCCGGCTCCCATCAAGATGAGGTCTCTTGACGGAGGAACCAGCCCCAGAAATGTGGCGCGTGGCCGCTGTCGCTGCTCCTCCGCTCCTCCGCTCCTCCGCTCCTCCATCCCAGATGAACTCTTCAAGACCGTCTGAATTCTCCCCCTTAATTCCGAGGCCTGGATTCCGGCTTTCCGCAGCTTCTCCTTTTTTCCTGTCTCGCCAGAGGGCCGGGATGCCGCAGTCCGTCACGGTGCGGCGCCCGTGTTCCATTGCACTTTAACTCGTGCAATAATGTTTCCAGATAATTGCAAAGTCCTTTAATAGGGCGTTTTAATTATTTACGTCTGCGGCCGCTCGCGCGGCACAGCGGCGCGCAACTTCATCGCAAGAGTAATTACTTTCCGGCTTCTCCTTCTTCTTCTTCTTCTTCTTCTTCTTCCTTTACGGTCCGCGCGTGTTTCCGTGCTCGTCTTCGCCGTCATTAATCAAGAGCCGCCAGACTGGGTCACGGTATTGGGAGTATTTGCAAATGCCACAGACTCCGGCGCTCGCAAGGTGCTTCTCTCTGCTTTATATGCGGGCAACAAGCATTTCATTCTCTCTCCTGCTGACCTTCTCCGCCCCGTCGCTACCAGTTATTTCCAAATTGCATGTTATTATCGTTGTTTTTGTTTCCTCGCTTGCAACGCCGGCCGTCCTTTTTACGCGTGGAAACGTCTCAAGCGTTGGCGCTCAGGGCCAGATGTGGAAAAACATGAGATTAAGATAACTTTTTTTTTTTTTTTTACGGCCTGGCTTCACCTGCTGCCTCGTTATTTGAATTTCTCCCACCTCGATGTGAAGCCGCTCCATTATGGCGTCCGTATCAAAGCCCTTCTGTTGATGTTATCGCGAGCCACACGTCAGGCGGCCAAGGTTGTGAATGTAGGTCCCGGCTGATGCATAATGAAAATCAAGACTTGCTTTTAAAGCTTGCCAGACACCTGGTGGTTCACAAGTATTTAACCTCCCCTGAAAAGGACCACTCGCAATATAGACAGTTTGAACCCATGCACCACCGACGATTCAACAGCGTACAGTTGTGCGTCACGTAATGCACCTCCGTAAATTGTCCGGCGAGCTCGCGTTTGAATGAGAGCAGCAAACACGCTAGCGCCGCGTTTCCATGGACTGATTTGATGCAGGCCATGAAAAAAAGCATCGTGACTTCAACATAGGTGGCAGAATCTGCTCATGCCAACGGCCTCGTTTCCCTGTTATGGAAGCAACCCTTGAAAACGCAAAAGTCACAGGTCAATAGTGATGAAAGTTTGCCACGTCCGAATTGATTCGGCGAAGCCGTTTCAGAGAAAGACTTTGTGAACAAACACACTAAATGAACAACCTAAAGCAAGCTAACACACCGTAGCGCTGAATTGGGTTTGAATTATGGGAATTTCTACTTAAGTGCATGCGAAAGGATTCGATGGGAACACCCTCACAGAACAATGTTTCCTCACAAATGAGGAGTACAATCAGCCGACCGTCCTGGACCGCATCGTGTCTCGCAAAGCAAAAATACTTGTGCCCAAATGGGTAAAAGTACGAGCTTTGTGAAAGGCACTTCCTGGATCGGTTTGATTGGCCATGGAATCAGCAAACACCTCGGCCAGTTGAGGACATTGTCCAACTTGGCTTGGCTCCTGCGACGGTCACAGCCCGATTTAGGTGCGAAACAACCAAGTCCAAGAAGAGACCCTGAGTGCAGGACAAACAGTGAGGTTGGCTGTATAGATAGATAGATGGATAGATAGATAGATAGATGGAAACTCAGACTGGACAGCATTGCCAGTCAGTACAGACAACAAAATGGGCTCATACCTTCAATTTGCCGCCACTCAGTCGGACAGAGCGTCCACACTGCGACGCAGCACGAGCACAAAGCAGCCCGAGGGGACGACGCTAAGTGATTCAGAACAAATGATGTCGGTCGGAAGCAAAGCGACGCGGCGCAGCGGCGGGGAGCGGCCCCGAGATTTAGACGGATACCGTCACACGCAGCCGAGCACACGCGGGGCCTCGGAACGGAGCTCCGGGGGGGGGGGGGGCTCCCGCGAGGCGAATTCCGGGGCCTGGCGATCACCGGCGTTTCCGAACCCCGGATCCCGTTGACGGATCCTCGGGCGCCGCTCGCATTCCTCCACTTTCCCTGTCAAGTTCTGCCGCAGTCGCTTCCCTAAATCCATATCTCTCCCCGCATTGTTTTCGCCAATCTCTGTCACCGTCCCTCTTGTTTCTGTAATCCCCCCCCCCCCGGCCACATCTCCCCGAGACCCCCCACCCCCCACACCCCTTTCACACGCACAGCACACAAGAGAGTCAATAGAGGAACGACGGCAGCGCGCTGACGTGGCTCGTAAGCCTCCTCCAGATTCCCGTCAGTCACACCTCCACCGCCGCACAAATGGAAAAGTGATCTCTTCCCCCCCCCCACTTCATTGCGCGCTTCTTTGCCGCGAGTTTTAATTAGATTTTTTTTGCGTAATCGGAGTGGGATGAAGGGGGGTGGGGGGTTTAGCGAATGCGGAGGAATTCCTTTTGGCGCTGCTGCGAGAAGACACTTTATGGGATTTTCGCAACACATCCATAATGCAGAGGACACAACAGAGGCTCATTTTACAGCGGTTACGCAACGCCGTCAGTCTGCGAGCAAAAGGAAGGGGCGGGGGCGGACGTTTGAAAAGAAGGTAGCGGTATTTTTGGGCTTAATCTGCCATTTCTGTTTTTTTTTTTTTTTCTTTTTTTTGTCCTTCATTTGACACTTTTATTTATTTATTTCCAGCCCGCTCGCCAACTTGCGAACGCTCCTCTCGATTCTTGGCAGCGTCGACGGCTCCAGTAAGCGTCTCTCTACATTTTTGGACCCATCAGAAACTTTAAATGTCACCGTTTTTTGTTTTCCTTTGGGTTTTTGTTTTTTTCTTCCCCCCCTAAATATAGCGCTCAGGAATGAGATTAACGAGCAATCTAATTTGATCCGCCCGGTGATGAAAGTCGCGCAGAGAGAATGAGCTCGTCTTCGGTGGTCGGCTCAGTCCCAAAAACGGCTCGTTGAACGTCACCGCCGAAGAGCTGCCGGAGACAACCAGTCCGTCAAGCTCGTCAATGAACGTGATGTAGAAATTCCACTTTGCTGCTTATCAAAGGGGAAGCGCTAAATATAGAAGGGAGGCTGCATGTGAGGCCACCCTGGGAATTGAAAGAACTAGACCAGAAATCAGCGACTCCAAGATGCATAAATTGCTGCTTCGGGCAAAAATTGCTAAGCTGAGACTTTCTGAGACAACCAATGGTGGTTTGTACCCTTGATACATGACTGTTATCCTTCATTCCTTTATGGCTTTGGTGTTCCGCAGCTGAGCTGTATAGTTAAATGTAATCAAGGTTTGGATTCCGTGTGCGCCTCCGTTCTTTGTTATTTTGCATTCTTGTTGATTTTCTTTGAAGTATCTGTGCCATCCATCATCTTGCATCAGTACAGAAATTCATCCATCCATCCATCCATCTTCTCTACCCGCTTCCTCCAGCACTAAGGGTTGCGGAGGTCTGCTGGAGCCTCTTCCACCTGTCCTGGGGCGAAGGCAGGGTGACACCCTGGACAAGTCTCCAGTTCATCACATCGAAACACACACGCATTCTCACTCATACACACACCTACGGACAATTTAGGGGGCCGTTTACACGTCGACGGATCTTTTTGAAACCGCACATTTTCGAAAACGCTCTCGGGAAAAAGAAAATGCTGGAAACAACTGAAAACGATGTAGTACCTATGCCCGGCCTGTTGGGGCGCCGCAAGTTTACTCCCTGAATGCGGAAGAAGAAGAAGAAGAAGACTTGAAGCGTGCCGTGGCTGTGTCTCAATTCAGGGTCTGCATCCTTCGAAGGAAGCGTCCTCTGTCGGAAGGAAGCGTCCTCCGAAGGACTCGGCCGAGAAGGACGAACCCAAACCCGCCTCCCTGGTAACCACATCACCGCTGTTCCCTCCTGCTGACCCAACCCAGGAAGTGACGTTTTTATAGCACCAAGCTAACCATTGGTTCACCATCCAACGATGGGGTTGGATGATCAAATAAGTAAAAACCCTACGTTGAAAACTGAATAGTTAACGCGAAATTTGAATACTTAAACTTATATGTCGTGTCTTTGCCAGTAGATGCCGCAATTTCAGCCGACTTCCCAGGATCCCCGGATGCTTTGCAGCAGCACACAAAGCATCCTGGGCTAGGACGCGAAGGATAGTGGCGGTCTATCCTTCGAATCGGCTAAAAGTAGGGCGCATTTCAGGGGCCTTCGGATTTTGGGGAATTGGGACAAGCCTTCGCGCAGTGCTATGACGCAACTGGCCTTCAAATGCAGCCTTCGAAGGATGCAGACCCTGAATTGAGACAAAGCCCGTGTTTAAAGAAGCAGGAGCGCTTCGAGTTACTTTAGAACACAAAGCCTTCAAAGGTGCATGTTAAGGTTGACTGGGAGTCGCGCCAGGAAAAGTTTGCTAACCTCACGGCCGCTCAGGTTGCAAGGAGGTGGTGGGGTTTGGAGTTGTCACACCAGCGTTTCCGAAAAAGATCGGTTTCATCTTGGAAATCCGCCCTTTGTGACATCACAAAGGTCTCTGATCATGCAACTGGTCTGGTGTTACAGTGACGATAACCCCTGGCAACATGTTTGTCGTGGCCTCCAACAAAGCATCTGTTTCAGAATCTCTACAGGATTTTGACGGAAGGCTACAAACAGAGGGCTAAATCTACAGTTGTGTGGGTCATCCATTCAGTTTTGGGAGGGTTTACAGTGGACCGCCGCTCCGCTGGAGTCCCGCACGCAGCGCGGCAATCTGAGAAATTGGCACGACACGGGGCCAAGTGCTCCCGCCGCCACCTCCGCCGCCCGCGCCGCGCACGCATTGTTGTTCGACTGTCACGTCTTGCCCGACCCCCGGCTACATTTGAGAAGGCGCCGGCGGCCTCGTCGCTCATTGTCGCGCGCGGCAGATTTTGCATACAAATGCACTTGCACGCGACACGGGGGCCCCGCCGCTAGCTGTTCTCTCTCTCTCTCTCTCTCCCTGTCGCCCTCTGCAGCGATCGTTCTGCAGTGCCATGATGGACGAGCTGCGCGTGTCTCTGAAGTGCCAGCGCCGCCTCAAACAGAAGCCTCAGCCACCTGCCATCGTCAAGACGGAGGAGGTCATTAACATGCACACATTCAACGACAGGCGGCTCCCGGGGAAGGAAACCATGGCGTGAACTTCGAGTTTAACCCCCGTCCCGCCCGCCCGGCCCGCCTCCCACACACACACTCACTCACTCCCTCGAGAAAGGAAGGAAGGAAGAAAAGAAAAAAAGAAACGCGCCTCAGTTAGAATCCCCCCCCCCCAAAAAATTGAATAAGAAAGGGGGTGGAAAAAAGGGTGTGTGGGGGGGTGGCGAGAGGCAAATGTTGACTTTTCATCGCAGACTTTTCTGGGGGGGGGGGGTTCCGAAAAAAAACAGGATTCTTTTGAACCCACTCGCTTACGTAGACGGATGTTTCCTGTGGAAATATAGATACCTGAGCAGTGTCACCTCACTGTGACGTTCACTCTTTGAATCGGGGAGGGGAGGGGAGGGGGAGGGGATGTGGGGGGGGTGGGGGAGGGGTGGGAGGACTTTAACATGTGTACATTGGAAGAAAATTTAAACAAGCGTACAGTAAGTCTGGTCCGCGCTGACGGTGGACCTAAAACACACGTACACACACACACACACACACACACACACACACACATATACATGTAACACACAGATGCGCACACACAGATACACGCACTCTCTTGTGAAGCCTGTGCAGGAGAGAGAAGAATTATAAAAAGAGAAAAAAAAAGACGAAAAGAAAAACTCTATTGTGACAGTAACACCAGATGTAGATTTTTATGTTGATGTCAAATGCCCTTTATGTCTTAGCGCCATGTGTGTGACTCCGCCCCCTCCCCCACCCCTCCAGTGGCTTGAGTTTCTGTCAAACGATTTTGGGCAAACGCTAATCAGCCTCCGACCAATGGGAACGGCGATCGGCACCGACGATGTTTTTTTTTTTTTTTTGGGCTTATGAACTGATGTACAGACGTGTTCACCGATTTGGGATCATTTAACGCCGACCTTGTCCAACACTCATCGTTTGTTTGTTTTGAATTTGTTTGTTTTACCCCCTCCACCCCCTTGTCTTTGCTTTTTCTGTAATGCCTTTCTTGTGCCAAAGTTCTGCCATTGTAAAGAACTTTCCACCATGCCTATTATAATTATGATTATTATTATTATTAATTATGAATTATTATATCTTCAGAGTCTCTACGAGCAAAGTATACTGTCCATGTTCCACCGTCCGTCCTTCCGAGCGGTCGCAGTTTTCACTCTGTATCAGTTGTTGTTTAAGATTTCAAAAGGAAAAAAAAAAAAATAACAATTGCAAGATTTCTACAAAAATGTTTGTTTTTGTACGAGAACAAGAGGTTTTGTAGTACTTTGTATCACGGTAGCCCTCCTCCTGTGGATCAAACATGTAGCGGATATAAGAAAACCAACAACCAAACTCTGCTGTGCTTGGGGAATCGTTCCTCACGTCAAATCTGCTGACCCGCCTTTTTATTTGTCCATCCGCGTCGTGGGGCCAACTGCGCGCACGTGCCGGGGGGGAGCACGTGGCTTAAAACGTCGGTTCTGTATCTTGGAAGACTGAGAAGAAAAAAAACTGTCGGCAGGTGGCAACATTTTAACTGCGAAAACCCGCCAGCGTCGAGTGCGTCGCGCTAAAGAAACATCGGATTAAATGCACATCGTCTCAAAGTTGTTGTCGATAATGTCAAGGCAGCTCAAGAGCCAGCGAAGGCATCGATTTCGCACGGCTCCCGTTTAGCGTCTGCAGCCTTTAAGGGCATCACATGATCCTAATCAGTAAATCAAATTTGCAAAGTTGCCGCGTCGGCTTTTTCCCGTCGTCGCCAGCTACGAGCGGCAGGAATAATGCGACGTTGCCGTTGTGATGCGGAAAACGTGGGACAAACACGGGACGATCATTTTTCTCGGATTCATTTAATGTCCTTGTTTGGCTGAGAATCCACGGATAGGCGATTGGACGAACCTGTCAGATTCTTTTATTTTTTTACCCAAAATTTAGTCCGGGCTAAAAGTCCAGGCTCCCTATCGAGTCAGAGTTTAACCAAGTCGAGTCAACTCAAGTTGCGCGGAAATCCATATGCGTACACAAGCTCCACCCACTCGCAGAGCGGCTGATTGATCGCCTCGTCTCGAGAGCGCGGCCGGATGGCTGCGAGTCACGGGAGTGATCCGTTCGTTCACGGCTGAGACTCGTAGCACGGAGGGTATAGAGGAGGGAGCTGAAACAGCGAATCAGAGACGCTGATGTTCACATGGAGCCGACAACATGACGACGCTGCTATTGCCACCTAGATAATACAGCCATTTGCACAACAGCGACTCGTCCTCTGGTCTCTCGGGCCGAGTCGGCCAACGGCACGAGGGGGTCGCGACTCGCAAGTCGGTAAAGACGACTTGAGTTCTTGAGCGGTTCCTTCGCCTCCTCCTCAGCCACCATTCACTGGCTCTGACGCGGGAAGCTTACCGAGGGGAAAAACTGCTTCTTATCGGAGGTCGCTAAGACGGATCACCGCAGCTGTTCCCCCGGCCAGTTCGGGATTTCCGACGCCGCTAAAAGGAAGCCGCGAACGCGCCCGACCCCAGCACCTGGCGAGGGGGGGGGGAACAACGGCGGCAGCTGCCAGCCACTTCCTGTTCAGCGCACGTCTCCTCCCCACCCCACCCCCATCCGTCCGCGGTTGAGCGGCTCGCTCAAACGAAGCGGACGGCAAACAGATCGATGGTCTCCAGATGCGGCGGGGTAGCATTTGGCCCCACGACGCCTCGTCGTCCTCCCGACTCTGTTCATTAGTTGTGACCATGACACAAACGTGTACTCGCGAGGGGCGACTCCCTCCACTTCCTGTGACTTCCCTCCACGGCCCGGTCCACTATCTGATCTTATTTTTCTCCTTTTTAACTCCAGGAAGTTGGAGGTGGAGAAAATAAATATATAAATAGATGAATAAGGCGCGCAGGCCAGAGCTAGTGATGACATCCCTGCTGTACACGGATCAATACGTCGATACTGAAAACCACCACCGTAGCGCATACGTCTGCGGTATCGACAAAGTCTCAATCCCCGACCCTCGCTGGTGTTTTTCCAGTGCTGCTCGTCGTTTTACCCCCCCCCCAACCCCTCACCCCCACCCCTCAACTGAGTCCTGTGATGCTGAAATCAAAAATAATTGGATACCTGGAAATGTTTATTTAAAAAAACAAAAAGAGAGAGAGAGAAAAGAAGAGAAGAGAAGAACGCCTTCAAAGGCCCCGGCTGTCCTGTGGAACGACGACAAGCGAACGTGAGCTCACGGAACCTGACATTGATGCAAGGTTTTACAAATAATGTCATTAAAAAAAGGTCATAATTGCGCCTCTGTCTTGTATCATTCGTGCGGCCCAAGCTCATTTTCGTGGGGAGCGGAGGACGGATGGACGGACCGGGTGAGGTTGGAGGGGGTTGTTTTTTTCTACAAACTCATTTCAAAGTGCATCAAGCAAGCGTAATGTCTCGCAATATGCTGAAATGTCAAGCTCTTCTAATTGATTAAGTGCCCAAAGACGTGATTTGCATTATCCAAAGGAATGCATTAGGTAATTGCTAGGTTGTTAATCAAATCAGGTTTGTAAGCGTGTTGAGCTGCTTTTCTTGTTTTCTTTTTTTATTCCCTCCCCTTCAACCTGCCCCCCCCCCCAAACGGGTTCACTCTTCCGCCTGGCCGCGTGCCGGGTCGACTGGGGGTACCGTTCGGACCACTCGGGGTGGGGGGGGGGGTTGCTTCCAAAAAAAAAAAAAGACCCCTTCTGTGATCACCCGAAACTCAAGATTGCCGTCCGTGCCCGGAATCCGAAAACGATGCGCATGAGTAAGCACAGCACCCCCCCCGACGGCGAGGCCGGGGAGTGCTCCACGCCTCCTCATCCTCACTCTCGGAGACTTCTGGCTGTTTGTTGTTGTTTCCCTCCTCCCCACGGGTGACGGCTGGCGGTCAAACTGCAGGACAGGTCCTCATTTTTTTTTGGGGCCGAGAGTAATGAGCAAAACAGTTTCTGCAGGTCGAAACTCTGCCGCCGCAACGTAAACGGCCATCCTGTCCGCCCTCCAGATTGACGGGGAAGGTCAGGGACGTGCGTCAGAACGTTCAGCGGGGACCGTTTAGTCTGTCACACTTATTTCCATCATATTAGGCCGTCTTCCTCCTTTTCCTAAGTGCTCATTGGAAAGGTATCCTTGGATAACATCTTGTTCATTAGGCAATTAATGGCCGAGATTGGGGTGGGGGGTGGGGGGGGGCAAAATTGCTTTTTGAATGTGACTTTGGTTTTGTCATACAGGCGGCAAAGCGAGTTTTGCGAGAGGGGGCGAGGGGAAACTCGCAGCCCTCCGACGGTGAAGATCTCACGCAAAGCGTCTTCTTCAGATTTCCCCATGAGGAGCCGCGCAAACTTTTTTTTTTGGGGGCTCCTCGCTCTCGACACAACCGGGGCGAGCAGTCTGGAGCAGTGTGTGGTGTGCCATGGAACATTAATGATGTTGCATCGCTGCAGTTTACACGGGAACACCTGTTCTCTAATTATACCCTAGCGTTGTCGACCGCGGTGGGAAGTCCTCTCAACCAGGAACTGAATATTTCCAGAAAGTTGTTATTCATGTTGAACATTTACGTTCAAGTGCTGTTTTGTTTTATTTTATTTTTTCCACTTTTCATCTAATTTTTTGTCCGAGGAGCAGGTTAGCTTGCGACTATTGGCAATTGTTTATTGGCATGGGCTAATTTCTGCAACTAAAACCAATAACCCCTAAAAGGCTCATATTGTTCCCATGTGAATGGCAATGCACAAATCTAGAGCCTAAATCACATCAGATTAATTTAGATTAATTAGTTAATCAAAAGAAAATCTTTTGAAGAAAGTTTTAACCTTTTGCCAAATCCATTGCTCTTCGTACCAATCAGTACAATTAGAGAGCATAAGGCCCCTTTTGGAAAAGGTATCAGTCACAGATCATTACCGCGTGCTTTACCTCACATTTTCTCCAAGCAAAAGTCGGACGGGGAACCTCGAAGAGCAATAGGAGTGGGGGGAGCGGGGGGGGAGGGAAATGACATTGATGCAACAGAAGATCGTACTTTTTTTTTTTTGCAAATCAAGAATGGCAGGTGAAAGTTTAAAAAAAATATATTTATTTGCGCGAAAGCTCGTGTTACTAATTTCCTCAACGTTCCGCTCAACCCCGCGGAGCGCATCAATGACTCCCGGCGCGCTACGCGTAAATAATTCAATGAGCTGTCACCACGTGGCTCGTGTCAACTCAGCCAACGAGGCACATTTATTTATTTATCTATTTGTTTATTCCATTTTTTATTTAATTTTTTCGCGACGAGTGTTCAATATTCATCCCGCCCCTCCTCCCCCCCCACTTCCGTCGCCATTTCAGGTGTTTGAAATGAGCTTTGGCTCCTTTTTCCGTTGGGTTCAGCGTGTACGATATGAAATCGCGGCGGGAGAGAGGGGGGGGGGGGGGGGGAATGCAATGAAACGGGGGAGATGGATTGATGGAGGGGGTTTGCATTAACAGGCTGAGGGAGGGCGGCCGCTCTTGTTGGTTTGGAAAGTGGTGATTTGGCTCGCGTTAGCATCCTGCCCGCCGGTGGCACGTGCCGGCCCGGAGATAGCGCGGGGGGGAGGGGCCACCAGTGACCCCACGTGAAGAAATCTAATGTGTGTGTGTGTGTGTGTGGGCTCCGACAATTTGCCACCTGTGCGAGGGTCCCCATGGCCGTACACGTGCTCGTGCCCCGTGGGGACAACCCCTCCTCCCTCCCTCCCTCCCCTACACCTGCACCCCCCCCACTCCCCCCTTAAATGAATTTCCATTTTAAAAAGTCATCTTTTTTGTGGCACGTAGCCATTTGCCTGGATGAGGGTTTTTTTTCTTCTCCCTATCTCGCTTCCCTTTCCTTTCTCTCTCCCTCTCTCTGTTTTTTCCCAGTGGCAGATGCGTTGTGGTGGGTGGCAGCTGCAGAATGGAGGCAGCGCAGCTTGCTAAGTGATTCACCCCCCGCCCGCCCCCCATGCTCCCGGCGTCTCCGTCGCCCCCACGAGTCCTTTTCCACCGACAGTGTTTTTCATTTCTATTTGCTTTATGTGTAACTGGGACCCCCCCACACACACACACACACTCCGCCCCGCTGATTTGACAGCTCTGTCGGGGAGAAAAAAATGACGGCCGGATGGGCTTGGGAAGGGATCGACCCGGACCCTGACGGAGGGAGGGGGTGTCCCTGAACGCATCGCGCCCCCCCCCCCCCCCCCAACCACTTCCAACAGAGATCCTCGGCGGCCTCGCCGTTCCTAGATGACATTCATCTGGGCGCTAATCACCGCCGTAACCGACCCCCGCCGGACTCCGCAGCGCCCCCTACTCTGCGGCGACATCTGCCGCCTTCCCCGCCGATGCAATTCAGCGTTTGAGTCATGTCCCGAAAGAGTAGGGGGGGCCAAGTCGCTCGGCGCTGTCGGGATTCCGCAACAGTGGGAAAAAAAAAGTCGCAAACCAACGCAATGTTTTCGCACACGCAAACACACACACATATACTCGCCCCCAGTGCGCGAAATACCCGGCAATATTTTGGAGGGTCCCCGTCCTCCTGACAATACCAATCTAAATTTCCTTAAAATGCAGGAGGCCAGGAATAACCTTCCAATATTTCATGGATGCAATCCACGATAGTCTACATAACATCACACGCACCCCCGCACAAGGTTTTTGTGAATAATTGTCAATAATATTTTTGAAAAAATGTAATATTAGACATTAGGGTGATCTTAAAGACATTCTAGCATTGACCATTAGTGACGTTAAATATATATATCTATATATATATATTTCATTTAACTTTTGCTTTGAGGCTTTCGGGGGGTCTCATGGGGTTAATTGGGGGGGGGGGGGGTCCGCCCCAGACCCCCCTGTTTTTCCACACACTGCTCTGGCGCCGACCTCCGCCACTTTTCCAGCCATCCGCAGTGTTGATTCCAGTGGCGGGAAGAGCAACGACGCCACGCACCCGCCCGCCCGCCCGCCCGCTCTCTTTCATCAAGGCAGCGGCTTTAAAGTCATTTTCTTCCCTCTCATAGGGAGCCAAATGGAGACGAGGAGACGTCGATTCTCTCATCTCTTTGTCTGTCCCCTTTGATCTCTCCCCCCGACGCGAATCCTCAATGCACAGAAAGTAAATGGGATTTTTTTTTTTCTCTCTCTCTCTCTCTCTCTCTCTCTCCTCCCTCTCTATCTCTCCATCTCCCCACCGTCGCCTCTCTCCCCTTCTTTTTCTTCTGCTCTCTCATCCTCAGGAGCGCGTGGTTGATCATACAAAATTGTCCGCAAATGACTCCTAATGACCCCTGTGTTTTACCAGAGGCGGAGGAGAGGGAGAGAGAAAAAGAGGGGGGGATAAAAACCGAAGAGAGTACCCTCCCCAAAAAAAACATACTGCTGGCTATCAAGTGTGCACGATGCATCCTAATGAGGGATGAATAATTCAGCGGTGCGCCTGTGGATGTAAAAGCCCCGGCCGGTGTGCACCGACGCTGCGGACGTCTTCATACGAGTGCGAGTGGTCGTCGGAGGCCTGGGTTTGGTTCGGCGATGTGGCGGATCCATACAGACCGATACTGGTTCTTCATGCTCTATAATCAATCCTCAAATCAATCGGTTGACGGGAACTACTTTTTTTTTCCCGCCCAGGTAAGCGTGTAATGCGTAAGATGCCAGATGCCGCGGCTCACGCGAGACAGACGTCCCTGGTGGAGACCTTTGGTACTGCAAGCAGGAACTACCCAGGTACTGAGTTGAGTAGATAGATAGACAGATTCTTTATTCATTCCCAAGGGGAATGGCAATAATAGATGTGCTTATGAAATAAGGGAAAGAATAAATAGAAAAAATTAATTACATAGCCTAGGTGTCAGGCAGAGCAATAGTGATAAAACAGGCATAGTGAAACTTGAAAAATACAAACTAGATCAGATAAATAGGAAATTATTCATATCATGTATCTATTATTATTATAATTTGCTTTAATTGTTATATGTAGGTATGAACAAACCTGTGCAACGAATGTGCTATTAAGCTAATTGATTAAATGTTTTACTGCCAATTTCAATTGAGGTCACCCAAACAGCAAGTGTTTAGTGTTAGCATTAGAGTAAGCTATATAGCAAGACTGTACATAGGTGAATCTAAACAAGGTTTAGCATTCAGTGCAGAGTAGTTTCATCATTTGTTTGTCCTTGAGATTTTGGGGGCTGTTTACACCAAGACCTTTTTATATATATATATATATATATATATATATATATATATATATATATATATATATATATATATATATATATATATATATATATATATATAAAACCGCACACACAAAAAAACTTGTTTACACGAAGCTGTACTAAAAAAAAAAAAATCCCCTTTGGAGACATGGAAAATGATGTAGTACCTATGCCAGGCCTGGTGTGGCGCCGCAAGTTAACTCCCTGAATGCGGAAGAAGAAGAAAAAGAACACCGTGTTTAAGGAAGCAGGAGCTCGCACAAAACATTAGCATCACAGAGAACAAAAAGAAAGGCACAGGAAAAGACAGTGGATAAACGACTTGGTTGAACTTCTGCTTCCAGTTACTTTAGAACACAAAGCCTTAAAAGGTCCATGTTAAGGTTGACTCGCATACAACACACATGCACACACAGGTATGTACATAAAACAAATTATTGGTGTCGCCGATACCAGCCGGAATTTGACTAGTTTGCTTTGTTTTGTTTTTGGAGCGTCGTGATGTTGTCTCCCTCCGTGCCGGTGTCGCGTTGCTGCCCGTTGCCGCGCCTGGGAAAAAAAAACAGTCGCGATTTATCTTGCGATTTTTTTTTTTCCCCGGCGCCCGGGGCCGCCTTCCAGCTCGCTCGGAAAAGGTTAGAATGCGCGGGCCCGAGGCGGTACAACAAAGGTCAATACGCAGTTTAGGGATGAAGGATAAGACGTCGCGAGAGGAGGAGTGGAGACGCGCGCGCGCGCGCGCCGCGGACTCTCTCCGGACCAACACGGCCGAGCTCGAGCTGAGGGCTCCCTATCGCCACCTGTCTCTCCTGCCGGTATCGCACGCGCCGGAAGTAAAATAGCCGACCTTGACAAAAAAAAAAAAAAAAAAAGGTATCCCGGGAGGATTGTGTGAGAAAACGAGGGGAGATGTATATTACAGCGGCGCCGGGGAACAAAGGGAAAGTGTAAACAAAACGCCTTTATTTAGTGGAGCCCTCAAGCCTGGATGTGCTTAGCAGAGAGACAGAAAAGGAAGGAAGGAAGGAAGGGAAAGAGGAGGTGAGGGAGAGAGGGAGAGCGGAGCCTGGGCTGCGAAGAAACACCAGCGTCTTTGGTGAGTCAGATGTGTTGAGGTGATTAATCTGCTTTGGCTCCGCCGTTCAAGGGCCCCGAGGGAGAGACAGAGACAGAGAACGAGAGCGGGAGAGATAGTGGGATGGGTACGGCGGCGCCAGGCTGCCCCCTAGTGGACAGAAATGGGACATGCTGATAGAAAATCTTTTTTTTCTTTCTCTCTCTCCCCCCCTCCCCCTTCCAGTCCCTCCGGATCACTGCGGCGCTGTGATTTATGAATCCCGCGGTTTCATTTTCCTACTCTCTGGTACAAGTACCTTTTTTTAAAAACTGATGCAGGATGCGACCAATTTGTTGCTTTGCTGGACTCGGAGGAGGAGGAGGGTCGTTTGTTTCCGTTAACAGGTCCCAGGCGGCGCCTATTTTCAGGTCTCGGCGCTTTTAGCGCAACTCCAGGGGAGCAACCTTGCAAGATCCTCCTCCTCTTCTTCCTCCTCCTCCTTCCTCTTCTTCACCTTTTTGCTTTAGGCCGTTTTCTACAGGGGCAGCCGCAGCCAATCATCTATCTGCCTTCCATCTAAACCCTATCGTCTGATGATCTGCATCCTCTTCTCTCACGCGCCAGACAGCCTTAATTTGTGACTTCCTGGAGTGGAGGAAACGCAACAAAAAAGCCACTAAAGGACAGATGCGAGGCCGTTAAAGTGTCCTATAAAGCAAATTGAAGTGGCGGTAAAGTGGAAGCGTGAAACATTCCAACAGGTTCAAGGTGCCCCGCTGTCTTTGGCGCGTGCGGAGCAGGTGGAGCGGTGAGCCAATCAGCAACCCCGGTGGAATGGAAATCCAGGAAGTGGGAGCGTGTCTCTGGGTTTTTGTTCGCGCTGGACCTCGTGGCCGCTGAGGTGAGTCAGTTTGTTCTTTCTAGCAGGTTTCATAGAGCAGCTTCATTATTGAACATTTAGCATTTGGACGGCATATGGAGTGTGATGTGATTTGCTTATGCAGTGGCAGCGTTTTCCGTGTTATGTTAGGGGACAAGTTCGAATCTCCAGCTCCGTCTCCTCATTTTGCTAATTTAATGATATCTTTGACTTCTGCCTCGCCCCCTGATAATTGTCCACTTGCTTCACGTTTGATTAAATCTCACAAAGTCCACATTAGTACACAAAAGAGAGTTAGAAAAAAAAAAAAGATAAATAATACATAGAGATCGCAAACCTAATTGCTTATTCAAGGTTTCCGCATCAATTCAGCTCTCATTTTATGGTAATGCGGGTAAATTGTGGCAGGGGCTGGGTGATTATGTAAAGATAATTACATAAACTGGAAACCAGCCTCATTAATACACATTAAAAGGAGGTTTTGTTTGGGTTTTATGACAATGTTATCCCCAGCGATAGTCAGGATGAAAAATGTCCGCTCTTACTATCCGTCCCCTTGACTCGTCTGCAGTGAGCTTCTTTTATAGATCCTCTCTTTCCTCCAAATCCATACCTTTTACACAGAGCTTGTTACATCCTTACAGGGTTTTAAGTCTCCAGCCTCAAATGATCCGTCCCGTTATTTTTATTATTTTTTTACAAGGCCTATCTGGAAGCTTCGCTTTATGTGAGCATTGTTGCTGATCATTAAGAATACCCCCCCCCCCCCCCCAACAATTAAATAGCAATAAATAGTACATCAACTTGCAAATACTTGAGAAATTTCCAAACTCCCAGTCAAACATTAGACCACGTCGGTATCAAGTAGGAAATTATACATACTTTAATGCCATTATAATATGTTTTATTTTCCAATCAAGTAAAACATTTGTAAGACAAAAAAAAAATCCAAGCCAAGATTCACAGAGGTTTTTTTTGTTTCGTTTTAAATGCAGTACACACATACTGAGGCTAGAAAAAAAAATAATGAGTGATATGCACAAAGAGAGAACAGTTTAGTTTTTTTCTATGTCTCCTCTCCTCTTCTCGTTTAAAAGCAATCAGTGCTCGGCTCTCCACCGCCAGAGAGAGAGAGAGAGAGAGAGCACTCTCACTCTCTCACTCTCTCAGGCTGTGATGTGGAGAGTAAAGAGAAAACAACAACAACAACAACAAAAAGGCCATTAACAAACAAGAAATGTGAGGTTGTTAGTCAACTGCACTTTCAACTGCACTCGCTTGGATTTATAGGTCCTTCTCGAGAGCACGACGTCCGCGGCGTTTTCAGGAACATTAGCGCGTTATCAATTCCCGACGCGGTTGCGGGTTCGGCTGGAAGAAACGACAATAAAAATGTAACGATCGTCGGGAAAATGCGTCTTCAGTCAAAGGCAACAGGGAAGGGGGGAGGCTGAGGAGAAGCTTCGCCTCCCCGAGCGCTTTCCCCCCCCTCGCTAACGTCCGGAAGCGAGAAAGGCGGCTCGCTGAGGTCTCCATGTCCCCGCTTCCTGTTTGTTTTTTTTTAGCCCCTCAAGAGGCCTTTTTTTCGCACAACGGCCGGGGATAATTCAGGCTTTTTCCCTCTCTTTCTCACCTCACAGCGGAGGTCTTTCTGCACGCCTCCGGTGTAATTAGGCTGATTCATAAGGGAAGTAATAAAAAAAAAAAAAAAAAAAGCCACTGTCCCGTGGTTGTGTGTCACTCTGAGGCCGAGGATGCAGTGCTTCCAAGAGCCGACCGGCTGCTGCTTCACCATTCCGTGTTCTGCGACGAGCTTGTCTGTGTCGTGCCTTGGAACGCGGTGGCGCATTTTACCGAGCGCTTTTAAAACGTCTCCGTCAAGCCAGTATGTGGGCGGCTTATAAGTGCTGAAATGTTTTTGGGACAGATTGATGGGAAAACTCCCAAAACGACGGTTCGGGCCTTCCGGAGCTTCGTTGTTACACTGGAAAAGATAGCAGAGGGAACTCGGGAGAAGTGCTTTTTTTCATTGTGTGAGTGTCTTAAAAAAAAAAAAAAAAAAAAAAAAAAGGGACTCAAAAGCCTGAATTATCCCTTCTAACACTTCCTGGAATGCATCGACTTTGTTTTCAAACACATTTTTCAAAAGACAACATCTGATTAATCCCGCTTGTAGCCCCGGAGTCGTTGCCGTCGCCGAGGTTCAGCGTCGCCTGCAGGCACGAGAGCCAATCGGGCGCCTTGTGCTTTTTTTTTTCTTTCTTTTTTTTTATCTGATGGGCAACGGCGAGCGACCGCACTGCGGACAATCAAAGCTTCCACGCCGCGGCCCAGCGGCTGCGTGCTGCTCAATTTGCATGATTGGAAAAGTTTCGAGGCCCGCGGTGAGACACTTCCTGGTACTTGCTGGCACCTAATAGAGCAGAAAATACACACCAGTGTGTTCCAAATGACCTCAAATTCGACGAACATCAGCGGCCGCTGTGTTCTCATTTGCCAATAAACAGGCATTTTGACTTTACGAAAACAGCGAATGGGAACAAATAAAGCTCTTTGTTTGCAATGCGCTCTCTCACCAGCAGGTGCCAGTAAATCTCACCAAAAGGCCTTAAAGCAAAGTTGAGGAAACGTTGACAACATCCAGCCGCCGTGATGTTCTGATTGTTGCAACATTCAACTGTGTGAAGGTGGTTTGCTTCTTTTTTTTTCCTTTCCAGCAAATATCAAACAGGACAAAACAAATTACAAGATCAATCAGTAGTTACATTGATTGGAAGAAAATATAAAGCTACAAAACGGAAAGAAAACAACAACAAAAAAACACTATTAGCTGAGCTTAGTTCCATACACGGGCACAGAGTCAACAAAACTACTGGCATATGAAAAATAAAAATCAACATTTGATTCGGGGATCTTGTTTTTAAAATACTACTGATTATTATATTCGTCTTTATAAACATTTTTTTTTTCCAGAAGAATGTCTCTGCAATGTACACATTAGTACAAAAATCTACGTCAGGCTAACTTTTAACAACACTGGCCCAAAAATACAAATATAGTTTGCGACGAGAACAGGGGCATTATTATTTATAGTTTGTTTTGTTTTGTTTTTTTCAAAAAAAAAAAAAAAAAGTTGACCAAGGCCATTTTCATGAGTAGATTGAAAACATCTATTTGGTAAATAGAGTAAAGACACGATGAGCCAAAACGCAAACACAGGCGCCCCTTGTGCGACGTACAATAAGTGGTCACAGGTTTGTTTGTTTTTTAAAAAAAAAAATAAAAACAGTCCATGAATAAACAGTCGATGCCTTTTAGGAAAAAAGGAAAACGTGTTCACGAGGTTCGACCTTTCATATCATATTCAACGTGTTTGTAGCCTGAAGCGGAAAAAAACTGAGGTAAAACTCGCCGAGCGGCCGTCCAGCAGTTAGCAGCTAGCAGCTAGCAGAGGGAGAGATCCAAAATCGTCCTGTGAGACGAGCGCACAGGGAGCCCACTCTGAAAGCTCTTTGCCAAAGCTTCAGGGAATAGCAATAATATTATTAATAATAATAATAATAATAATAATAATAAAAAGAAAAGCTTTGATCATAAGAAACACTTGGAGGATGGTGGAGGAGGTAGACGGGGCTGAGAGGAGGTCAGGAGTTTTGCTGTGGAACAGATATGAGGTAGGCTTTTTGCTGTAAACGAAAAAAAAAGAAGGATTTTTTGCAGTAAAATAAGACAGAAGTAACTCAGGGATATAAAGGAAGACCTTCTGGCTGGGGGGGGAGGGGGGGGGGGTCTGTGGCAACACTGGAGATTCTCTCACCTCAGTACAAGAGCGACCTACAGTTAATCATACGAGCTCATCTTTAAAAAAAAAAAAAAAAAAAAAAAACAAGAAAGAAATATACAGAACAAAAAAAGAAATGCACGACTATGTATAACTCAAGAGGTAGTTGCTAACATCAGTACATGATCAGGTACATGTGTCTCTTTGCCATTGCTTGACAGGTTGTGTTGAGTCAGTCAGTGGATGATTCCCAAAAGAATAAAATACACTTTTTTTTTTCTTTTTTTTTTTTTGGTTAATTCCCTGAGAACAGTTCGTCATCCTGAGAGGAATTATGTGTAAAATGTAAAAAATACATTGTACAAAAAAAGATGTCTCCATAAAGATCTTAGCATGGGCTGTGCGCCTGCTTTCTGCGGTTTGGTAATTCCTGGGGGGGGGGGGGGGGGGGGGGGGGGGTTCTCTCTGTTCTGTAACGCTGCATTGTTAAGTCGTTTCTTTTTTTTTTCTTCTTCCATTTCTTTAAACGCACAAACATTCAAAAGGCTGTACATTTTGAACAACAAAAAGAAAACAAAACATCACTGCAGTGTTGCACTTTCAGCAACGAGAGCCTCGAGGATCAGCTCGAGGATCAGCTCGAGGATGAGCGAGCGCTTCAGCAAGTCGGAACTTTAAAATGCCTTCTAAAAAGAAAAAAAATGAATGAAACCAAAAGAAAATAATAATAATAATATTAACAATAAAGCCAAACTCTTTGGTACGGAAACATACCAAAAAAGTTGGTTGTCTACTTAGAACCTTTGAAAAATAAAATCAAAAAATAAAACAAGCTAGTTTGATATCATCACACAAAGTTATTTGATTTGTCAGAACATTAAGGTACAACTCCAAAAGTGAGCCGACGGGAGCTTTCTGTGAAGGCTTCGACTTCAGATGAGCTCCTTTCACATTCAATATGGTCAGAGAAGAGTTGTTAGGTCACAAGTAAGTGCCACTAAAGCCATGCTTTTGATTCAAGTTATACTAAAAGCAGCACTCTCACTCTCTCTCTCTCTCTCGCTCTCGCTCACTTGCCCACTCCTCTCGGAGCGAGCCGGAGGCAGCAGCAGAGGTCGCACGGCCGGCTGGCGCTGGGCCGTGCGACCGCTAGGCACAGATGGATGAGGGAACTGCGGCTGGCTTCAGAAAAAAAATGAGCGGGAGAGCAAACACCTTGATGTTCTGCGACATTCATTTGTTCTGAGGAGGAAGAAATGTTGAGGTAACGATGTACATCTGAGCAGCTCCAAACGAGACTGGCTTGGTTCTCGCCGCGGCACCTGCGATTAAGAAAGACGAGGCGAGTCTTTGTGCTGAATCTGAAGTGACTGCAGATGATTCCGAGTAATAATAATAGTAATAATGAAAAAAAAAAAAAAAGAGAAGGCAGGGAGTTAAAAAAAAAACAAACAAAAAAACAGACTGAGTCCTGTTTCACACTTTGGCCCTGCTGACTTTGACTGGTTGGGATCTTTGAGCGTGACGAAGGAAAAGACGCTAACTGCTAAGTAAATGCAGTTATTTAGCAGTTGGCTAAATATTTTCTCTAACGTTACATGAAAGAATACAGGCAAAGTTGTCTAACGGAGTACAGACCTCACACCTCGTCTGTGCCCCAATAGGATCGCAAGAATACTGACGCCTCTGTGGCTCTGTCGCTAACTTCAGATTAGCCTGACATTAGCAAAAAGAGGTTTAACATACGGTGCTTTTTCATAGAAGCAAAAAAAAACCCAAAAAAAAACACTATCATTGTAAAGTCTATACTACAGTTTTGTCAAAATAATACCAGTAACGTTTTATTTCTGTGGCCCTCTAGCAAACTTTCCATTAATCAGATGGCAAAGCATTAGCTCTTCAGTTGCTAGCTAACTGGCCAATGATTGGCACCTCTCGTCCTTGTCACTCGCTTCCTTTGGGCAAACAGCAGCGGAAGAGGGGGAGTGAGGGAGGGGGCAAAATGAGAAACAGGACCGGGCCGTCAAACAAAAAGGTTTCACTTGGGTTAAAACGGTTATACTGAGGGAGCTAACTTAATCACACGCATACAAGTGATCCCACGCAAAGCACATGGCTCCTATCCAGCCTTTGTCAGAACTACATCCTTATACATGCAATAGTTATTAAAAAATTTCAATTATATTTTGTGACTTTGTATATATTAATGACTTACATACTATTATTTATAGACTGTACTGTTATTTTTGAACTGCTATGTGTCAAACAAAATACGGTGGCGAATTCATGATCTTGAATCTAATACTACTATAACTATCGGGATTAAATTGTCTTTTCTTTTCTTTCTAAGGCTCTTTTCTATCTAATAGAAGGCGACTGAAAGTTGTTGCCGTCGGCTCGCACCCGGAGAGAAGGCGATTCCGGCACAAATACGGCTGAACGTTGTCTCGTTTTTGTTTTGTTTTTTAAACACTCTTTGACAATCAGTTGGTCCTGCCTGCTTTGTTTCAAAGAGAAGTGCGCCGCGAGTGCTCTGAAGTGAAAGCAAACGTGCTCGGCAGTCCGCGGATTCTCCGATTCTCCCGGCTGAGATTCCCTCCGGAACCCAGCGATTCCCCAAAAGACCTCAATAAACCGAGCCAGCGTTCCCACTGGCCTGGATTGTTGCTTGGAGGTGCAGAGCTTTCAGAGTCGTCTTCTAATCCTCAAAACGAGCTACCGTGTGCGCAAAAAAAGGGTGCATAATGATTTTCTGGGGGGGATTTTTTTTTTTCTTATTATTTTTTCCCCAGAATGATTAAGCCTTCGGGTTCTGAATTTACAGCTTTAAAAGTGAGTGAAAAGAATTCAGAGCAGCCGACACAACAAAAAAAAAAAAGACGTCGGAGAGGTCCAAAAAAAAAAAAAAATAGGGGGGGGTTTGCGGGAAGCAGTACTGCCACCCAGTTTCATACCGCGTGGTCTAACTTTGAACGGGCACTGATTGAAACGAGCACTGAACGGCGTCATTTCCCCGCGCGGGCGCTGGTGCTTCCAGCGCCGGCTGCTGTAGCTGCACTAAGGTGACCGCAAGTCACACACATTCATGCACGTCCGTACCCCGCTGATCTTTGCCGTAGCTGCGCTGTTAAGACACGTCAAGAAATAAGAAGAAGACGGGAAAAAAAAACGTAAAGAAAAAAAAAAAAAAAAGGAATCGAGACCTCCTATGTTTCACAGGTGTGAGGTAGATAAGGGGGCGGGGCTTCAGCTATCCTTGATTGAGTGGAGGGTTGGGGTAGGGAGTGGGTTGGGGGGGGGGGGGGTTTAGGGGTTCCTTTCAAACCCCGAAATTTCAGGATTTTCTCCACCTCTGCGTCCGGGGGCCACGCGTGTGGGGTTCCTCGGGGGAGGAGGAGGAGCCTTCCAGCGGGGAGGAGCCCGAGCGCTGCTCCTCCTCCTCCGGCAGGTAGAGATAGTGGCCGGTCCCGGGGCCGAAGGCCGAGGTAGACGAGGCGTGTTGGTCCTGAGAGCCTGAGGGCGTCAGCGTCTTGTGGGGACACTGCGCCACCATGTGTGTGATGCTCTGGCAGTAGTGGCATTTCTTTGGCTGGGGGGGCAGGCCGCACTCCTTGGCATGGTGGTCCAGACCTCCGCAGTTATAACAGCTGCAGCGCCAGAGAAGGAGACAAGGCACGCGTGAGAGAGCCGCACCGGGGGGTCAGTGGGCCACAACATCCTGAGGCAGCGAGCTGGTTGGCCAGTCGAGGGGGGTTTGACCCGAAATCAGTAGCTGCGTTTCCATTACAGTTTGTTTTTTTTTCGCAAAATAAAAGCGGTACTTCTACAATTTCGACAAAGGACAATTGCGATTTGAATGGCGTGAGGCGCATGAGCCGCAATGCTCTTAAACTCTTGTCCCGCGATACTTTACGAGAATTACGTTTGCTTTTGTTTGTTTGCCGTTTGTTTGCGTCCAAGAATGGTCGTAATATTTGTCTCTTTGATTATGTGTAAAAACTATTCAGTTTTCTCCTCCATCCAAACATAACGCGGCATTTTCACTTGGAGTGAAGCGGTCACGTGACCCCCCCGCACGTCACGTCCGGTGACGGGTAAATGCGAAAAAGTGTTCCGACGTATCGATACAGAGGTACGTCGGAAAACCCACCCCATGAGAGCGTAAAAACCTTTGAGCGATGTTTGAGAGGTTTTACAAAGTTTAGGTTGTTTCCATTGACAGTTTTCTATTGCGATATTTAGGTTTTCGCGCAGTTCTAGGGGTGATGGAAACGCAGCTACTGAAAGCATCGCCCCTTGAGTTGAGTTGGAGGCTTTGCCGCGCAACTCAAGACATGTTTTTCAGACATAAAGGCTTAAAACTGTATTTCTTTGTACCAATTACGACTTGGGACACATCACCCGGACCTATCCCGACCTTCACAACCCGACCGGACTTTACTCTACCCGGTTCTGCCCTGTCCGATCCTCCTGTCCTTTCCAATTCTACATTACTTTAGTCACTTTTATCCCATCTTAACCGGTCTTGTCCTATACCATCCTCTACCATCCTATACAACTCTACACTACTCTGCTCTACCTCACCATCTTCTACTCTGTTATATCCTACTCTACCCTGCCCTATCCTTTCCTATCCTATCAAATCAAATCCTCCCCTACTCCATCCCACCCTACTCAACCTCCTCTGTACCATCTTTATACAAAAGCAAACAATATATCTATACATACATACATTTACCTATAACTATACAGTACCTAAATGTTATAGGACTTTAATCATAAGACACCTGACCTGCCCCACTAAAATCCTTTTCCAAGACAGAATTCCCTCCCCCACAAAACGGTGAGTGTTGCCTCGACATACCCTGTATAACTCCACACTCGCCACTAGATGGTGGTGTGACACACGATATCATCACACGGTTTTGGCTCACATGGCACCGTCTTGACATGCCAAGAGGCACCCGTTTGCCAGGAGCGTGGAAATCATTTGGCCAAAGACACCAGTGAAGTTGATGCTTCACAGTGAACTGCAGTAATCGGATGTGCAGCTTTTAGCCAGAAGTTGTGTCAAATGAAGCTGTACACTTTCATTTCGATGAATAAATGTAAAGTTTTTGTTTAGTTTTTTTTTTTACTGTCAGTCAGTAGCCTGCTGCATTTACATTTTATTCCTCCTTCCACCGTCATAAACCCAATTCTCACAGCGCTACCGCTGCCCCCAGAACGCCTGAAGACTGCGCAGCACTTGAGCAGACCCACTCGCTCCCCGGTTGCGTAACTGGACCGGCCAGCAGGGGTCAGAGCAGCGCAGCGTCCGTGGGAGCCGCTCTCTCAAAGGATGAGGACGAGGCTGATGCTGTGGGCCCGACTTCCAACACCTGCCTCTCGCTGCCTTCTGGGGCGGCAGGCAGGCAGGCAGGCAGGCCACTGCAACACTGATCAGAGGTTTGGGATCAATCGTCCCCGGCGGCCTGAATTATTCAGCTTTGTAAAGCAAAGCGGGGCAGCTTTTCTTCCCGCCGCCGCCGCTGCAGTGGCTGCAGAAAAGCCGCAGTCGGGGGTGTACCGTCTGAGGTAAATGCAGCCTTTAATCTTTTTAGGGGCGCCTTCATCCAACGGCGAAGGCACCTGGTGGCGAGAAACGCCGCTTACCCCCATTGAGGTGAGAGACGGTTGGTTGGGAATTCCCACGCAGTCGTTCAGGTTTTATCTGACTGAACAATCAACCTCACGACGCCACGTCTCCACGCCGCGATTCCCGCAACTTCATGACATGAAGCGCAGATTCGCCCACGCTGACTCGTCATCGCGGTTCGGCCCATTTTTGTGGATGTAACCGGGAGTGAACGGCGCGGCCGTACAGCGCCACCCTGTGTCGCAATTTGGCTACGTGCTGCTCGCCCGTTACCGTTACAGTTGTCGCTTCAGACGACAGAAGCTTTACCAACCGGCCAGGCCACCGGCCGTGTCCCGAGGAGGTCCACACGGACTGGGTTTTTTTTTTTTTTTTTTTTTTTTTTTCTTAGCCAGGTGCTCTGTATTGTTTTTCAGCTGGGGACAAAACAATTGATCGAGCAGCCCCGAACCGCATTGAGAGGGATATAGGGGCCGATCCGGCTCGGTTGTCTCGAGGCCGTCGGTGATGGGGGGAAAAAAAAGCCGGCAAATTGATTTAAAGTAGAGGCGACGGCAGGCAGAGTGCTCTATTCACGTCCTGTTTTGCGGTGCAAAATAACCATAGCAACAGGCATGTCCTCGGGGGTCGGGGTGAGGGTGGGGGGGGCAGATTGCATTGATTTAATCTACAATCTCAGCCCACTCGCATATAGCTCTGGGGCGGCGGCAGCGAGGGCGCATGCGAACGTACGTCGAGGCGGAGCTTTTCCATGGATTCTGCCGCCATGCTGGCATCGCGACGTCTCGCTGATTTATTTTTCCCTCACGAAACAAAGATGGTAATCAGAAGAAGAAGAAGAAGAATCAGCGCAAAATCCACTTCATGGTCGATTCGTCGTGGGAGGAACTCAAGCCCACAGCGTCCCATTAACGTGATAATCACCCGTTAATGAGAAGGAAGCTTTGGGGAAGGGTGGGGGGGGGGGTGAAAGTGAGTCGGGAGAAGGTTCACAAATCCGCAGTGTGAACCTTCCTCCTCTGAGCTCTAATGACTGATCCAGGGGGAAACAGCCCCAGAGGGACGTCTCAGAAAGTCGGGGGGGGGGGGCTCGTCTGTCTTGGCGAAGGCTGATGCTTCTATCAGGCAGCGCATGTCAAGAGTAAAGACCCTGAAAGCCCCTCGCACCCATCGGAGGAAACACCTCAGGACGGTGGTTGGAAGCTCTGAGGGATCTGCCGCAGCGACGGAACTCTAAATTCCGCTCCTGGAGGAGGCCGTCGGCTGATCGATGAGCCTCAGCTGAAGATCGGTCTGGACACGCAGGAGCGGGGAAATCATACACGCTCATAAATATGACCTTTTGAGGTTCCACCGACTGGAATCTGATTGGCGTGTCGTGGCAGGGCCTTCGGCTCGGGGCTAACGCTAACGCTCCGGAACTTTGAAGGCCCAGTCAAACAAATTGGTCTGAGAGGTTTTTTTTGCGAGTAGTTTTAAATTACAAGTAGGTGGCGTTTCACGTTTCCACATTGGAAAGTTGCTTCCGTGCGTAGACTGATCATTCCCCCCCCCTCCCGTTTCCTTGCTTACCGGTCTCCCTTTGGTTTGCGCTTCTGCAGCGGGACCTTTCCCTTGGGTCTCCGCTCGCTGCCCGAGCACGGCCCGCCGCCAGGTCCGGTCACCCGCAGGGACTCCAGGCCCTTGGAGGACTTCTTATAGGTGAACTCCACCTGCTCACCCTCCTTCAAGCTGCGGAAGCCCTCCATCACCAGCTTGCTCTGTCGGGGAGGAAAAACAAAGCAATTATCCATTTAGAGAGCAGCAGGTGCTCAGCGTCACGCAAAGGACTGACGGACACGGGGAGCTTTCGGAAGATGGAGAAGAAGAAGATTTGCTTTTTGCATCCACACTTTTGTTACAGTTTTTCCACTAATACGAAGAAAAAAACAATTCAATTTTTTTATTTGATTTGATGCAAATAAAAATTGCAGGATTTAAATCCTGCTTTGCTTCTTTTATATGTACGATATGTTGTTGTTTTTCGAGCTGAGAGAGATGCTGCTAAAATTGTTTTTCATTGTCTCGCTACATTGACAATAAAGCTCTATGGAAACATTCCAAACAAGGTGCTCATTTTTTAAGCAAATAAGATTTGTACAAGCACATTTATATTCAAAGGCAAACTGGAAATTATGCACATTTTTTTTACTAAGACATACACTAATGGAAAAAAATAAATATTAACAAAGTGAATAATTAACAAAAACAATTAATCAAAAAGCCCAAAAGAAACATTTCATCTTTCAAAGTTTCAGGGGGAAAAAAAAATCTATTGTTTAAAACAGCACACAAAATGTTTTTGTGGCAGCAGATTTCAGAGAAGCTCTCAAGGTCTTCCATTATTCAAAAAAAAAAAAAAAAAAATTCAATTCCAACTGAATTCTGCAACAAAGGTTGCGAGAAGAAGAAGCACCGCGACTGGAACAAGACGGCTGCGTTCACATGCCGAGCTGCTGCGCTCACCCCTGATCTCTGGCAATCCATATACTGTACTGCGGTGCAGACTGGCAACAAAGAACGCTCTGCATCAGGCGGCTATTCTGATAGTTAGCGCTAATGTGTCACGTGCGTCCGCTAAAACGGCCCTTTTCGTCTCTGTCTGCCGACGACCACAAAACACGACACATTTGCGTCAGGAAAACCGGCGGGCGGCGTCTTTTACTCGATATTCACGAGCGCGTCGCAGAAAAATCACCCCGGGAGAGGGGAAAACACTTCTGCGGCCGCACACTCGGGACGGACGCGCGGCGAAACCAGCTCTCTGCAGCTGACCCCACCTCGTCCGAGGCTGCTGCGGCGGCCAGCGGCTGAGCAGCGCCTGGGGACCACAATCCAGATCTTCATCAGCTCATTAAGCCGAGGGCACCGACTGGATAATAACCCAGATATGCTTCCAATTGCACCCGCAGGGAGCCCATATAGATGTGGGGAGAACGCGCGCGCACACACACACACACACACACACACACACACACACACACACACACACACACACACACACACACACACACACACACACACACACACACACACACCACTATGCCACCACACCAGAAATTTCTCACTCAGCCTATTAATTTATCAAAGAATCCATAGGAATAAACTAGTTTGCCGTCTATCTTGTCCTTAACACGCCTGCTTGTTAACACAAGTCCTCCTCCATCCTACGAGATAGATTGTCCTCACAGACCTTCAGAAGACTTAGAGCATCTGAAGCATATTGAAGTTAATTCAATATCTAATTGCAGTTTTCAATTTTTTCTACTTTCCTACTTCACTGTGCATTGTTAGGCTGCAGTGCATTATAGGTGCATCATTAAGGTATGTCACCGTGCAAACTGGAGTATAAACTGGCCTTAAAATGACGTTGACAAGTTATTATCAATACTTATTTTTGATATTACTGAGGACCATGCCGCATTCGACTGTATGTGCACATGCAGAGTTAGCCAAAACGACGTACACACACACACATTAGGAAAAGAAAAACTTGGCATCGATATTTCAATACCAAATGGATTCAATGGTGACAAGATTCATACAAGTATATGTACCATCTCACACACACACACACACACACACACACACACACACACACACACACACACACACACACACACACACACACACACACACACACACACACACACACACACACACACACACAGATAGAAGTACAAATTAAATATTAATGCAAGTTTTTCTTTTTCTGATGTCTGTTAACATTATTGTGTCGCTCTCTCTCTCCTTCTACATATATATATGAATATGATAGATTGATATATATATACACATACATTCTCTATATATGTATAGATTTTTTTTTTTTATTTACTTTTTTGTACTGTAAAAGAAGAAGAGAAATAGATTCAATTTGGCTGATGAGCAGAAGGACAAGTACAAAGCCTGGCCACCCCCTGCTTCAGCCGTTTCTCTCCAGTGCTTTGCTTCCCTGCGCCGCCTCAACTGATGCAAGACGTCGCCCATTTATGAGTCTGCAATCTGGCGTTCTCATTCGCTCTCAAATTGGACAATACGCCCAATCGAGGACACAAATGCAAGAATAATCTGTTAATCCCGTTTACCAGCTGGTCGCCGTCTCCTCCATTAGGGAGTCGAGAACCCGATCCGAGTCAGTTGGAGGTAGTTTGTACTCGCCGTAGTTAAAAGTTTAGCCTCACTTCGTCTGGGTCGATGGATGGCGGGCGCCACAGTGGGGTTGCAGTGGGTAGTTTGGAGCTGTCGGGACACGATGAAACCCTTGTGCAAACATGAACGACGAAGCGGAATGCCGCGCGAGGCGCTCGTCCAACGGCGAGTGATCACAATGACAAGACGTCAATGACTCTTTGCCGGTGGAATTTGAACGGACACTGCCCAAATGTGACGCACTCTCACATGTTGTTGCGAAATATTTGCCGGAGAAATACGTCGCTTGTTTGCAGAAGGTGTAGCCACAAGTGCAAAATGATTCAAAAAAACAACAATAACAACAAATCTGGGGTCCTCGTCCTCGTCCCGGATGCGTGTCAAGCGTCAGTTGTTGTGGTTGCTGAGACACTCGAACGCTACCGTTGGAGCACTCGAGATTGGTCTTGGTCTCAAGGCCTTTTTGAGGGTCTCAGACTGGACAGACTGGGGCTCTTTGATCCAGACCGGTCGAGACTCAGCCAACGGTGCGATAAAACACGATGATAAAAAGAAAAGAAAGCTTTTGTTTCACCACCTCGTCCCTGGAGCCGTGCAGGACTTTGAGGTCTTTCACCACCACCAGGAGTGAGATGAGCGTATTTTTAGCGTTGAGCTCAGACATTAACGGTTGTTTCGCATTTTGCTCAGGCTCGGCATGCTGTACTATTCAGTTAAATTGTAAAGTAGTTTTTTTTTTTGGAAAATGGTTCAAAATATCTGGCAAAGCAGTGAAGTATTAAAAGTCGCCTTGCTGAAAAGAAAAGCTGCTGTTCCAGTCTGCAGAAGTCGAAGTATTGTTATGTCGAAGCAAACTTGAACTAAAAAAAAAGATGCATTTGTTCTGTTTCGTGGTGATTTTTCTTTGGCACGTACAGTCTTGGTCTCGTCTCAGCCTCGACCTCTAAATGCCTTTGGCCTCGTCCTCGGTCTCAAACCCCAAACGTCTTGGTATTTTCCTCGATCCTCTCCAGTCTTGATCACGTCTTGTTCTCGTCTCGCGCGTTTCTTGACTACAACACTACTGGACGGTTTCCTCAACGCGAGAGATTAGAGCGCCAGCTCGGGTATTTTTCAGCGACCTCGTGGTTTCGCTCGCGCGCCCTGGACGGCCCCGGCAACGAGTCGCCGGTGTTGGTTACTCTCCTCCCCCCCGCCCCCCCCCCAAAAAAAGAAAAATCCACTGCGCGGCTCCGGATCAACCGCCGCAGTCTTTTTGCACAGACGGGACTTTATCTCGCGCGCAGCCGCGTCCTTGCAAGTTCTCCCTTTTATCTGCTCTCCGCAGAGCCGCCACTTCCTTCTGCAGGGGGGGAGGAGGGAGGGGCAGGATGGGGAGGTGGGGGGGGGGGGGTGTCCAGAGAAAGAAAAAAAAAAAGAAAGAAAGAAAAAGGCCGACGCTGCAAGGCAGCAGAGCGCAATCGTTTTCTCTCGGCACATCCGCCATCCATCTTATCTGCGTTGATCGGCATTATTGATCGGGGAGGGGGGGGTGGTTGAGGGGGGAGAAAACACGCAGGCGCTGGCCAATGATTGATGTCACATGGGCGGGGGGCAGAGTGGACGGACGGACGGACAGACGGCCAGGGGTTTGGAGCGGCCGTGACCTTCAGCGAATGGCGGCGAGGCCCCCGCGTGGATTCTCGCCATAAGTAAACAGCAGCCCACGCCAGCGTGCGGCGGTGCGCACGGCGGAGCTCGCCGCCCACGGACGCCGCCGCCGCCCGGGCCTAAAAATAACCGGCTGCTGCTGCTGCCGCCGCTGCCGCGTCCTGTAAATTCTGCACCTGCCGTGCAAAAAAAAAAAAAAGGAAGAAGAAGAAGAAGAAAAAAACAAAAAGAAGAGCGTGTGGGAAGAATGGCAGCGAGCGAGCGAGCGAGCGGTGAGGGAGGAGCAAATGTGCAAAGTGCAGGGTAGGGAATGAAAATGTGCTCTGCAGCATATCTCTCCTATAATGTCAGTGTCAGCGACTGCGGTTGCATTAAGCTCAGGGGCTCTATAGGTGGTCTATTATTATAAGATAAATGCGAGAGACTCGCGTTTTACAGGGGAGGAAAAAAAGGGAAAAGGGAGAGAGAGAGGGAGAGAGAGAGAGAGAAAAAACGCGGGAATGTATGAAAAGGTATAGGAACGGGGGGGAACAAAGGAAGTGAGAATTAATGAGGAGCCGAGAATAGGTTGAGAACCTGCTGCTGCTGCTGCTGCTGCAAATCTGATGGCTGCTGCAGCGCCGAGATGCAAACGGAGGGAAACGCGCTGAGGGATGAAATGAGGCGCAGCCGCATTGCAATGAGAAGCCCCTTTTAAGTGAAAAGACGTACATTTCTAATATGCTGGAATAAATGTATATGGGAATATATAATGTATATGGGAATAAATGAATGATCCGACTAAATGCGTGTCATTTTCACTCTATGCTTTTATATCAAGTTGGAGCCGTCTGCGTAATGGAAACGTGTTGGTTTTTAGGCAGGGAAAAAATAAATCAAAGGCCACTTTGACTGTGAAGGTGAAGGAGGCCGTGATTTTAGACGACGTGCCGCAGTTTTTGGCTTCAGTTTCAGGGTTGGTTTCTTTTCTTTGCTTCTTAATTATTACAGTTTGTCGTGCGAACACAAGTTTTTTAACAATAAACTATTAAATAGATTTTTTTTTCAGTCTAAATATATTTAAATATAGTATAGAAATTAGAGACGAACCTTTAGACGACGACGTAAAATGAACTAAAACAAAGCAAATGAGTTTTTCCATTTTTAAACAAAACTTTTCAAAATATTTTGGTAATCCAGAGGCCTCGAAATATTCACTCACACTATTTATCTATTTATTTTTACTTTTCATGAGCAATTACTTTAAATTTATGAACAAAAATATTTGGAAAAAATTAAAAAATATATTTGTCTCGCTATAAAAATTTCAGTAGTGGATTCCTACAACTGTTTTTAGGAGGTTTTGTTTTTCTAACTCAAACCTTCAAAAATACTTCACGCATCAAAACTCAACCACGTTTCAAGTACCAGACAAATTGAATAAAGATACTGAGCAAAAGAAATTATACTACACCAAACAATTTTTCTTTTTTTAAACATTTGATCGTTTTATCTGTCTAAAAATAAACTAATTTTATATCAGTTGACAAAGTATTAATTTGTCAGCCGACACCATTAAAAAGAAGGTGAAAGTCTATTCGAAAGTAAGCACTTAAAACAACTCGACCGGTGAGAGCGCCACCTAGCTGACTGCAGGAGCAGCGGGGCGATCCAAAAAAAAACAAAACTTTTCATTTATTTATTTTTTTTAATACTTTAGAACTTTTACTTGTTTAAAAAAATATATCTACAAATGCATCAGAATCAAACACGTAAAAATGATTCTAGTATAATAAAGTCCTGTTGTACCTCATATGATAACACTACATTTGGACTGAACTCTGGATGAGGAGCTGGATTCAACACTTTCAGACACACGACCGCAGAGTGCGACGCCACAAAGCCGCTTCTCTGAGTGCCGTCGCATCTCCACTCAGCCTTCTGCCATCCTGCTTCTTCTCTTCATCTCTCAAAAAAAAAACTCTTGCAAATGTCTCAGTCTAGACGATCGAAGGCCGAAACGAAAACAAAGAAGAAAAAAAACGAAACATCGGAAAAACAATTTTGACAAAAAAAAAAAGAAGAAGAAGAAGAAGCAGCGCCCTTCCCCCCACGACAATCAACACCCGGCTTCTTCCTGCTTCTTCCCCTCCTGCCTTCAGTCCCTCCGGTTCAAAGTTGACTGGTTTGTTTCTCGCTCCCCCCCCCCCCCCCCGACCCCTCCCCCGAGCACGTCCATGCCCACAATGCACCAGCGAGGAAGCCACACAACCCCTTTTGTTCTGCAGCGATGCAGGAACACACACACACACACACACACACACACACACACACACACACACACACACACACACACACACACACACACACACACACACACGCACACACACACGCGCACACACACACGCTTCTTACTTTGGCTTCGCCAAAACTGCCGCGCGATTGCGTAATAAGACCCACGTGTGCGAGTACTGGGTCGGGGGGGGGAGAGAACTTCTTAATTTGTGTTTAAAAATATACATGCGTGAGGGTCCGTGTGCGTCGTAAACCCCCGCCCCCAAAAAAAGCGGCAACCCGGGCCGCCTCTTCTCGGGTGACCTGGCCGGCGTCCTGACCCGTTTCAGTTTACGCTTCGAGGTCAGGAAAGGGCAGCGCGCGGCCGGGGGAGGGGCGGGGGGGGAGGGCGTAGAAGGAGAGAGAGAGAGAGAGAGAGAGAAAGGGGAGGAGACAAAATGGAGGAGTGGCCTGGCCGAGGGGGCGGGGGATTTCGGTGGGGTGGGCAGGGGGCGTTAAATGGGGGCGGGGCGGGGGAGGGGCTCTGAAGGAGCCGGCGACGGTGTTGGTTTGGAAATGCCTCCAGCGCATTCTGTTCAGCTCCACTGGAGGAGCAACTCCCGATCAGGCAGCCAGACCCTGGCCGGCTACTGGGGGGTGGGGGGGGGCAGCGCGGGAACAAACAAAAACCCCATTTGATCGCGGAGCCCCCCACAGGTCAGCGGCGGAACTCCAGGGGGGAGGGCGGCGCGTTAATAAATATCTTCCTATAGGGCTGCCTGTGTGTGTGTGTGTGTGTGTGTGTGTGTGTGTGTGTGTGTGTGTGTGTGTGTGTGTGTGCGTGGGTCATTGTGTTGCTGCGTGCGCGTCCTCGGATGTGTAGGAAGCGGTCGATGCGGCATCCTGGATAGAAATAGCCCTCCTTTTCATCAGGCCGGCCCTCCGTCATCGGCCCGGCACCGCCAATCGATACAGGAAGCCGAGCAGGAAAGTAGATCCGCTCGACCTTTTTCCCAGCGAAAAATAATGACACAGAAAAAAACTATATATATTTTTTTAAATCCAGCCTTCTCTTAGGCTCGCCGACCGCCGGCTATGACGGGAGGAGAGGCTGATTGCATTATGGGATGCTTAAAATTTAGATTCTTAAACACAACTTTATAGCCGTTTTTTTTATAGCTTCTTGTTCAACGAAACGACAACGAAAAAACATCTCATCACACAAGCGCATAACCATAACTTATGCAGGCAAACACAGGAGGAGGAGGAGGAGTAGAAGGAGGAGATTTGATTTTGAAAAATAACATTTAATCTACCGCTCTTGTTTACATTTGTCAAACATCACACAACACACAGCTCAACACAAGAAGAAGGAGGAAGAGGAGAAGAAGAAGATGAAAATGAAGATCATGAAGAAGAAGAAGAAGAAGAAGAAGAAGAAGAAGAAGAAGAAGAAGCCATCTACAAACAGGAAATGGTAAAATTTGGGGTTCCGACAGACAGCAGAAGACAGCAGGAAGCTCACAACGCGAAAGACGAAGAAGAAGGAGGTGGAGGAGGAGGAGTAGTACGCAAACAAGCTCACCGAGCGACCAACCAATGACGGTCCTCCATTCGCAGCCCTGACCCTTGAACCCTGCCTCGCTCCGCCCCCTCCTGCCCCTCCCCCTCCCCCAACGACCCAAACGAACAACCGGGGCAAATATTTGACATCGGAGGGAGGAAGAGCGAGACGCTCGTCAGCACGTGGAGGGGAAGTGGGCGTGGCCGAGGCGGTAAAACGCACTCGTGCTAATAAAGCGGCGGCAGGGCTTCGTCTGAGGCCACCGACGACCGTTTCCTGCCGAAGGTCCACAAAGGAGCGACCGTTTCTCAACAGCCGCAACAGTGATTCCTTTGCATGTACATGAATCTATCCTGCCACAAGTTCACCTCCGTAACGGCCCGTCGGCTGCATTATTTGTCATAATCTAATTTGACCCCAAAAAAAAAAAAAAACTCTTCCGTTAAAATATTTGGATTCAAGAGAAAGTCGATTTTCTTGAGGGTGAGCGTATTTTCGCTTTTCCGATCGTAGAATTCCGAAAGTTGTTTCAGAAATCTCCCTAAACGCTGCCGGGCGGTCACGCAAATACCCGACAATAAACATGAAACATTTTTATCATTTAAAAAAAAAATATATATATATATATATATATATATATATATATATATATATATATATTTTAAATAAAAATTCCCTGTGAAACTGGCTTCATTTTAAAAACTGGGAAAATCTGCATGCAAAGACCAGCTGGGGAGAGTTGAGGCGTTTCGCTCGTTTTTGCAAAACGTCATTATGATGTCGTGTCGTATTGAATTGGGGTTAAAAATAAATAAAAATTGTCAAAATCGTTGAATCGCAGACTTTTCAAATTTGTAGTTTTCTGCAATTTCCATTTTGGTGTCAGAAACAAATAGAAAATGTCAGCGTCACTATCATGCTTCAAATAAAAGTAAAAAATGCAAAACATTTTTCATGAAATTACGTCATTTAGGGGAAGTTTCAGTTAACAAGTTTTTTTCATTTTATTTTTTTAATCAACGGAGGACACGTTTTCCATTTGTTTTACGACTGTTTCTCCTGGCGGGAGGATTCCGACTCTTTGCGTTTTAACGGCTTGAATTCACATCAGAGCGGGGGAGGGGGAAAAAAACCCTGAGTGAGTGAGAGAGTGAGTGAGTGACAGGCTTCTTCCTGTTTCAGGTGAACTGCGCCTTGTTTTGCAACCACCACTATCACCACACACACACACACACACACACACACACACACACACACACACACACACACACACACACACACACACACACACACACACACACACACACACACACACACACACACACACACACACACACACACACACTGCTACTGCTGCTGCTGCCGCCGCCACCTTTCCAATTACCAATCACCTCCACTCTATGTGGCCCGGCTCCTCAAAAGGAAGTCACATGACCCAACTCCTTTTCTTTTCCTCCTTCTCCTTCTCCTCTCGTGTTTTTTGATGTGCAGAAAAAGAGAAAGGGGGCAGGAGGGGCGGGGGAGGGGGAGGGGTTCGGCGAAGTGTGTGTGTGTGAGTTGGTGGGGAGGGGAGGGGGGGGGGCTGGGTTGTGTTGCTGCAGGAGAGACAAAGCCTGATACTGGCTATCTGGAGGCAGGGATGGGTGGGGCCTGCATGCCAAACGGTGACACGGACCAGAGGTTAATCTCACTAGGGGCCCACTTTAACCTCGCTACACAAAACACACACTCGCTTTTTTTTTTCCTTTTTCCTGCATTCACACACACACACACGCACGCTCGCGCACACGTAGGAAAAAAAACATTTTTTGTTTGTTTGTTTTTGTCAAAGGAAGCCCGTCGATCACACTCACGACGTGGAGACATCAACAAGCCGGCGGGTTGAGAGGTGACAGTAGGAGCTGCACGCACGCAAACACACACACACACACATTTCCTCACGCAGGGTCTCCACAAATTGAACAGACGGTCTGGAAGTTTTTTTGTTTTTTTTTCAGGTCGAGAACGGCGGCGGCAAAACCGCTCCAATGTTTCAAACTGATTACTGACAAAGACCCTCACACACACACACACACACACACACACACACACACACACACACACACACACACACACACACACACACACACACACACACACACACACACACACACACACACCCAACCCTCCTGCCTTTTTGTCTTTAAAGAAATTCCTCTGTTTAAAGAATGCCTGAGGAGAGAGAGGGAGGGAGGGAGGGAGAGAGAGAGAGAGAGAGAGAGAGAGAGAGAGAGAGAGAGAGAGCCCCCGCCCCCCCCATGTCCCAGCAGGAACTTGAACACACACACTCATGCGTGCACACGCGCGCGCACGCACACACACACACACGCACGCACGCACGCACACACACACACACACACACACACACACACACACACACACACACACACACACACACACAGGCTCTGGAAGCCAGAGAAAAACACAGTGTCAGGTCCAGCAGGTAGGGACGGTCCTGACAGATGAAACGGGCCTGCGCGCATTTCTGAATGGACCGAGCAGAGAGGTGAAGAGCGGTGTGGGGGGGGGGGGGGGGCACTTAATTACCTTCTCCTTCACACACACACCTTCCAGAAAGGAAGTGATCAGATAGGAGGAGGCGGCGGCGGCCTCCCAGGACGAGACCTCTCTCTCTCTCTCTCTCTCTCTCTCTCTCTCTCTCTCTCTCTCTCTCTCTCTCTCTCTCTCTCTCTCTCTCTCTCTCTCTCTCTCTCTCTCTCTCTCTCTCTCTCTCTCTCATAAACCACCCCTCCCCTTTCCCTTTCGCCTCCTTCCCTTCCACTCACTCACTCACCCCCCCCCTCGTCTCGCTCGTGTTTTTCCTCCTCGACGACCAGAAGCCTCCCCACTCCCAACTCTTATTTTTCCCACATCCCTCCTCTTCCCTTCTACTTGGAAATGGAACCTCCCCTCCACCCTCAGCCACTACGTCTGTCCACACGCGCCCCCCGCCGCCCCCCCTTTTTTTCCCCCTCTCGTCGCGGGGATAAAACGCGCAAGCCTCCCCTCCGCACCGGCCCAAGGTCGGCCCGCTCGCCACAGAGAGGCGGCGCGAGCTCCAAACTCTCTCTCTCACAACTCCTCGGATACACTCCGACGTCTGTTCCTTCCGGTCTCTCGAGCCAAGCCAGCTGAAACTTTTCGCCATTAGAAATATTACCCATCGCGGACGAGAACATTTCAGACTCCCCCCGGGGGATTTTTCTTTCGCAGCCGCACGCCTCGGAATAGCACCGGCGTGCGCAAATAGCCGCAGGCTGACGGCGAAGCCACGGAGACCGGGAAAATAAATAGCGTTGACGCGGACGTGGATGTTTTGCATACGGCGCAGCGGCGCTGGCACTTTTGTTTAATTGCGGCTGTGGCACTCGAAGGAAAACAACGGCGGGGGGGGGGTTAAAAAGGGAAAAAAAAATGGGACGCGGGTTATGTGGAAAATGCGGCATTTAGTACATTCAAAGGCTTCAAGGGAGATGCGGCGCGGCCACGCGCAGCTTGACACAAATGGTTATGCAGAAGGGAAACAAACAGCGAGGGGGAGAAAAAAAAGCTTTCTCCGCTGCATCTGGGGAAATCAGAAATAAGATCGAGTCCGTCATCGCAGAATGCCACACCGAGGCTTTCGAGCCTTATGATGCATTTGATTTGAGAAAAAGAAGGGAAAAAAGGGGGAGAAAAAAAACAAAAAACACCCATAGGCCAACACGTCTGTCTGGTGCAGCAGGTCGCAAACCGACCACATTATAATGTAAATTTTTTTCACTCCAGCTGCACTGGTGCACTTGGCGGAGGCATTTCTGGAGAGCAGAGACGAGAGCAACGCAGACTGGGAGCAAAGGTTCAAAATAATATTAACGAAATATTATTACTACGATAACATGATGAATGCGAAAGTATAATTTAAAAAAAAAAAGTAAACTCTCAGAGCACTCATGAGCATGAGATACTAATGCATCCAAGTGACAAATTAATCATTTTTGTGAGTAAAAGAAATAATTATTGAGGCAGAATTTAGGTAAAAATTTCATATGAATTTTTTTTTTTAAATAAATAATAACTATGAAAGTGTTTTAATCAATGAAAAACACAGATAAAACGATGCGCAAAAAATAACACAAGCTAACATAAGCATAAGCACAAAAAAATTGAACATTTAATGAGCACCCAGACCTAATCAGCCTCCTGTTGACCAAACGCAAAACATGCACGGAGGCAGCTGACATTTCTCAAATGTGTCATTAGTCGTCATCCATCGCTCACATCTCTGACCTGCAGCTCTCCGATGCAGCCTGTGATTCTTTTAAAACAGAGACTAAAGCCTTCGCTTTCCACTTTGCTTCAACTGAGATAAGATTTAACCTTTTGATTGGAGAAGCTTTTTGCAGCCTAACAAGCCTCACCTGTTTAAAACAGCCTCCTGCTTTCTGCTTGTATCCACGTCTTTTCAACTTTCCACGACAACCCGAACTGACTTTGTGGCTTTCCACGTCTCCTCGTCAATTTGAATCGCGATGCGCGCGCTGTTATGAATGCAAAAATGCTTCGGTTCAACATTGCTGCCCCACTACTGTCCTATTTAACCATGTGTCTTAGCAGAAACTGGACAGTACACGCAGAGGTAATATTTATAGAAGTATTTAAAACATGATAAACGCACAAAAAAAGAAGATGCAATGCGATAAATACCACAAAGAAATAACCGCTGCAGTGTTGGCACAGCTGGATACATCCACCGCAAACCGACCGCTGTGACAAGGTACAATAAAAAAGTGGGCGGAGAGAGAGAGAGAGAAAAAAAATCTCTGGCATCATTTAATCGGTTCCTAGGGCCAATTTTCAACAAGAGGTGACAATAGGTGGCCAACAATCGCAATTCCCACTGGTTAAAAAAAAAAAAAAAAGCACAACTGACCTATCAATCCATGTAGCCGTAGCGACTCAGCGTGCCCGTCTTTGTTCATTCACCACTGCATGGCTGCTGACATCTGACCCAACCACCACCACCACAGCAGCATCCAGAAAAATCCCCTCCAACACAACGCAAATCTGTCTAAGAGCCAATTTACGTACGCGATGGGGAGGGGGCGCTGTCTATGTAACGGACGTAACAATGAGCGAGGGGAAGGTGAGGGCTGCCCTTTGTCCGCCTGTTTATAAAAGAAGAAAATAGACCGGGCCGGACCCACAAATTGACTCGAACGAGGCTTTAACGACTTGTAGCAACAACAATAACAACGTGTGTTTAGTTGTAGTTTTAGAGGGGACACACACACAAAGCACACAACCCAAAACACGGAGGTGGTGGTGGTGGACACTGGCAGCAGCCGGAAGAAGATACGGAAAAACACGTCGTCGTCGTCCCCCCGCTTCCGACATGTTGGGGCGACCTGCTCTCGTCCATCGGAGGGCCAAAGTGTGAAACTAACCGTGTCACAGCCACACGACATGTCGTCCCCCTCTTTTCTGTTATTAACAGAGGAGGAGAAGAGGTGGTGGTGGGATGACGAGGGAGGGGAAACTGGACGCATGTGACCCAAAGAAAGAGGAAATTTGGCGTGTGGGGTCCCACCTCCCCTCCCCACCTACCACCATCAAACCCCCCCCCCCCCCCTTTTCTCCGTAACGACAAAAAAAAAAAAAAAACATATCCTTCCGCTTCAAAACACCCGAATGGCACAAAGTAGTTATTTTTGTTTTTGTTTAAGGAAATGCGTGGTCGACGTCTGCTTACTTGGTGGACGAAAACATCCAGCGGAGGGTCTACGGGGCTTCCCTCGCTGCTGGTCATAGAGATAAATCCGAAGCCCATTCGGACGTTGAACCACTTGCAGTAGCCCGATCCCGACAGGACCTGGGGCCGAGTCCGCTCCTCCTGTTCGGCGGACCTGGCGGGGTCCTCGCCACCTTTAGACGGCCCTCCTTGGGAGGGAGAAACAGAAGGGGGTGGTGGAGGGAGAAAGGAATAAGTGAGGGAGGGGGCATGAGTGTAAAGTTAAGACATTTGTACGGAGTCGTTGGTTAGTGGTACTTTATAGTAGGGTGTGTGTGGGTGCGCAAAGCGACGAGAAGTAGTTCGGGGAAGCCGCCCCTTAACACTCATAACACGGGCTGTGTAAAGTTCAAGGCCGGTCGAAAATTTTCCCTATCGCAACCACAACAACAACTAGTACTACTACTGCTGCTGCTACTACTACTACTACAGCTACGGGCATCAACAAACAACACTCTGGAGAAAAGGTGGAGGGCGGGTGGTGGTGGGAAAGTTGCGGGTTGATTTGACTCGGTTGACAGATGTCCGCCTCCCGGCTCGAGCACCGCCCGGGCGGGCGGGCGGGCATGCTCAGTGTGGCTCAACTTGTGGAAGAAGGAGGAGAAAAAAAGGGGAGGGGGTCTCCCTCTTTTCTTTTTTTTTTCTCTCGTTTTTTTCATCGAGCGTCTAAGCGCGGCTGAAAGAAGGAGTTTGTGGGGGTCCGCGTGCACGCGCGTGCGCAAGGCAAAGCAGGTGTAGCACGCAAAAAAAAAAAAAAAAAAAAAAGGCGACAAGGAACGCACAACACGCGTGAGGATCCGACCAACGCATCGCGACGAGAAAGCGGGAAGGAGAAAAACGTGGTGTGGGTTTTTCTCTCTCTCTCAATTTTTTTGCATGCGGGGGTCGCCTTGCGGTGCGGTGCGGTGCGGGTACGTTTGTTTGCGTTAATTGCTACGATTGAAACCTATCAAGACTGGGATTTCAACGATCGCGTTGCACCTTGCCCCCCACACCACCACCGCTACTACTGCCGACCATCCTCCCTCCTCCTCCTCCTCGCTCCTTCCACTGAGAGGAAGAATGAAGAGGAGAAGAAGAAGAAGAAAACAGAGGTGTGTGGGGGAGAGAGAGAGAGTCCGGAGTGGTGGTGGTGAAGGAAGCAGTGGTTGAATAATGATAATAATTGCAGAATAACCTTCGGCCATGTTTCCCCGCGGACCCTCCTGTGCCCAAGTTGCGGTAGAGAAGCTTCCTCTCTGCGAAGGCGGGCTCTGCGGCCGTCACCATTAATCCCACATCCTCGATCCCGCCGCTCAGCAGCAGCAGCACCGCGGCTCGCACGGCACGGCGTGCTCTCCGCCCCGCGCCGCCTCGCTCATGTCCGTCTTTTCTTCTTCTTTTTCTTCTTCTCCTCGCTGCTGCCGCCGCTTCCCCTCTGTCTCTTCTCTTCTCGCTCCCTTTTCCTCACTCTCTCCACCGCCGCCGCCACCACCTCTGTACTGCCGCTCTCTCTCTCTCTCTCTCTCCCTCCCCCCTCCTCCTCCCTCCCTCCTTCGCTCTCATTCGCTCCCGAGCTGGCTGTGCCCGTTCCCGTAGTGGGAACACGTGACTCCGTCAATTACATGCTCCCTTGCTGCTAATTTCCGCCCACCACCCTCCCTCTCTCCCGTTACTCAAGAGGAGTCGCACTCGCAACCCACAGTTAGCGGGTACCGTGGATTAGAGCGGAGATATTTTTTTTTAAAGGACCCGTGCGTCACGTGACTGAGGTATCGGTTTGACGGCTCGAGGTGGAACCTTTCGTTGACGAACCCGCGGCTGAATCTGAACTTTCCACCAATCAAACAAGAAGGTTGAAGCTAATGTTGAATTGCTAAAGGTTGTAGACTTGTGTGGATAAATATAACCCTCTTCACCAATGAATTTGTTCGACTTTTATTGCACTCTCTTAATAATTACACTGAAAGGACTTGAGCTATTCAATTTATCTTTCATAGTTTACCCTTTCTCAGTAATAGAAAATGTATCGTGGCTGTTCCTGTCAAACACTAAACAAAATCTAAAACCCTGGTTGACCTTAAGTGGGAAGGTAAAATATATTACACAGCGAGTGAAGAAAGAGAGAGGACAGAAGGGTTTTATTATTATTATTTTAATTTTACAATTACCTTCATTTCCATGCCCTTAAATGCCTTTCACTATCAATTTTATCTTGCACTATTTTAAACTATCAAGGTTTTTGAAACAAAATTATTGTAAGACTATTGGAACCTTGGGCTCTGATATGATGTTTATTAATTTCTCGATGTATTTTTGCTTTTGCTGCTTGTCTTATTGTTTGTGTAAAGCAATTCTTGTATGAAAGGTGCCATATAAAAAAGTCTTTCTTATTTACTGACTTACTTACTTGATTGGTAAGATTTAGAAGATGTATCGATGTAAAAATAATTTTTTAAAGATTTTTTTGTGTGTGTGTGTGTGTGTCAAATTTAGCTTGTAACCAGAATTTCTATTTTTCATAAAGTGTGCAGATGGTTAGATTGCCTATAGGCCGCAACCTGCTCATGGGTTCAGTGGCAGAACAA
This sequence comes from Nelusetta ayraudi, assembly GCF_046127955.1. Classification (NCBI taxonomy): domain Eukaryota; kingdom Metazoa; phylum Chordata; class Actinopteri; order Tetraodontiformes; family Monacanthidae; genus Nelusetta; species Nelusetta ayraudi. The sequence continues at coordinate 31,406 of NW_027466201.1, read as the reverse complement.
GTGTGACATCAGGAAGCAAAGTATTAACATTCTTGCCAACATGATTTATTACAATCAAATCTTTCAAAGCTGCCCTTCAAAATAAAATAAAATAAACACATGTAAGCAGTGTGTCGCTTTCACGTTGTTGTGCAGCATATTTGTTTTAAATTTTCCTGATCTCTGCGACTGTATCATTAGCGGCTGGCTACACAAAGCCATTTATACTGTCGGATGAGATTAGACGGGATTCGATTAAACTTTAATGGCTCCTTTGTGGCTAATTGGTGTAGCCATAGCAGCGGGAAAGAGACAACACGGGAAACAAACAAAGAGACAAATAATAGCGCGACAACAAAGTTCAGCATCATCAGGTGTGTGCTAGTTTTAGCCTTTTAGCCTAAGTCTTGATTTTATTCCTTCTCCCAATCAAACATTTGCATTTTCTTGTTTGTTTTGTTTCAGTAAGGCCTGAAATGTATGCAACAAAAATGTGTTTGTTTAAGTAAAAACATATGTTGGAGTCAGGCCTGAATATATTTATCATTTCATAGACGTGTCAGAAGAACAGGCAGCATGTTTTCCAATTAAAGAAGTCTTTGTAAAAGTGATGTGTGGAAACAAAAAAAATATTAAACTCCAACTATCATTAAAAGTCTGTTTTTATTAAAGTACAGACCAAGTTTAAACTAATCAGGGTCGAGTTTAGTTTTTTCTCAAACAACCTACAATTGAAAATCCAGCATGTTAGCAGTGTCATATTTTTTTTCTGTACACTGTGCAAAGGCACATGTTGTTTTTGAGCTCATGTTTCGAGCGTGTACGACCAGTTTGCTCCCAGCATCATAGTGGGCACCGGAGGAGAGCTGGCTGAACTCACAGCTTTGGAATGCGGCCGCAAAAAAGAAAGGCAGAAAAACAACCTGGGAAGTTGATGCGGTCCGTCAGCGTGATGTGCAGATGTCAGGGGGTGGACGAGAGCGACAGCCAGAAAAGTGCTTTGTTTTTAAGGGACCGAAAAAGACGTTAATAACACGGTAGCTCTGACGTTGGGGTGGGTTGGGCTGCTTTTTTGTCTTCTTGTTGCAAGATGGGGAGAAAAGACACAGGAAGAAAAAGTTTGAAGACCTTTTTGAATCTCCTCTCTGGATGAGTGAGCAAACAAAAGAAACATGTCCTTTTTCAGAGTTAAAAATTCAAAATAGAAAAAATCCGGACTTCAAATGATTATGTGAGCGATGACAACACAGTGGCTCTCATGTCATAGTGGCCTCTGTTTGAGCTAGTTTTCTCTCATCTTTATAGAGACAAACAATCTTAAAATAGCTTTAACAATCTTCAAAAATCTTAAACCATACTAAATCTTGTGAAATCTACTCTTTGTAATCGATAGAGGGGCGAAAAAATAAAAGGATTACACGATAACTGGTTAATGTACTTGCTAATTAAAGTTACCCAACAGTTTGTTTCATCTATTCTTTAAAAAGTCATAAACACCAGCTTTACGATGGATTTAAATAATAAAAGGGACACTGTTGGGGAAAACCTGTAGAAAACATTTTTTCAACAGTGCAAAAAAAATAAAATAAAAAGTGTGTCATGGAGAAACACGTCAAAGCAGAAATAGGTTCTGAAAGGGGGGCAGACCAGCAGCCAGAAGCTTCAGCATCTCAGACAAACAATCCTTAAACGTCTTCAACAATCTTCAACAATCTTAAACCGCCTTTAACCTGGTCAAACATATACTTTGTAAAAGATAGATGGCCAAAAAAATTAAAGGATACCCCGATAACTGGTTAATATACTTATACTTATGTTAGTTAAAGTTCCCCTACAATTTGTTTTTGATGTATTTTTGTCTATGATAAGTGCTAAACACATTTGAATAAGGTAAGGAAACTGTTGGTGAAACCTTGCAGAAGAAAACATTTTTTCGAATGTTTCAACATTGCAAAAAAATAAAAAATAAAAAGTGTGTCATAGACAAACAAGTCAAAGCAGACATTGGTTCTGAACAGGGGGGCAGACCAGCAGTGAGAAGCTTCAGTATCTGAGACAAACAATCTTCAACAATCCTAGACCATCTTAAATCTGGTCAAATCTACTCTTTGTAAAAAGATAGATGGGCGAAAAAATAAAAGGATAACGCAATAACTGGTAAATATACTTGTTGGTTAAAGTTACCCTACAGTTTGTTTAAGCTATTTTGAAGTATTTCTGTCTTTAAAAAGTCATAAACACCTGCTTTAAAATGGAATTAAATAATGAGAAAAAAGACACTTTAGGTCAAACCTTGCAGAAGAAAACATTTTTTTAAAGTTTAAACAGTGCAAAAAGTAAAAATAAAATGAAAAGTGTGTCATAGAGAAAAAAGTCAAAGCAGACGTTGAAAGGGGGGTGGGGGGGGTGGGGCAGACCAGCAGCCAGAAGCTCCTGTATCTGCTCTCAAACACACGGAACATTTCTCAAGGGGGTTATTCCCGGCTACAGGGGGAAAGGGGGGAAAAACACGTTGGAGGAATGAAACAACAAGCCCCATCTCCACCCACCGGGGCTAGAAGAGCCCACCCTCCGGAATTCATGAGCTTTGCCCCTACCCCCAAGCCGTGCATCCCAGCCCCCCACGCAGGCAGGCAACAAAAAAAAGAGAAGAAGAAGAAGAAGGAGGGGGGTGGCAGGGTTGAAAAAGAAGGCCGTGTTTTTGAGGATGCTTGTAGTGGAGGAGGTGGAGGAGGAGGAGGAGGAGGAAGGAGGCCTCCGCGGCGGCCGCAGAATTACCGTCGGGGTCACAGGGTTGGGTGGCGGTGTCAGATGTTGTATCCTGACAGGACCTTTCTGATTGGGACGGACCCTGGTGGAAACCAACGTTAGAGCGCGACACGTGAGAGCGGCGGCTCCGAGGGTCCAGCGTGCGTGGCTGCTCACAGGAGGCCAACGAGGAACGAGAATCAGAGATCAGCGGGGATTTTAAAGTTGGAGAGAGAGTTGAAGTCAGCCAAGTGGCCATGAAAGACTGGAATAAAATATTCAACACATGTTAGTGTGCGATCAAGCTGACTTGGTGTGCAGGATAAGAATCATTATTAGTTGTTAACGTTTGATTAAATGTGAACTTCTTTAGATTTTTTTTTTTTTTTACCATAAACTCGCAGTAAATATCAATTGTTTTTGTCTCTTTTTTTTGCATTTTAAAATTCTTTCAAACTTTTAAAAACTTTTGTCCAATCTTTTCGCCCTTTGCATGTTCAGGAAAGCATGCCAGCAATAAATACTTATTTTTCAATGTTTGCAAAAAGTAAAAGTTGTGATCTTTCTTTCTTTCTTACTTTTATTCTTTCTTTCTTTCCTTCTTTCTTACTTTTGTTCTTTCTTTCCTTCCTTCTTTCTTACGTTCTTTATTTTATATTCACAAACTAAAAACAAATCTTAAAATTCAACTTTTGTTTGTCCTACATTTTTTGTAGTTTTGCTTTAATGTTTCCCTTTTCTTCTGTGTTTATAACTTTAGCCTATTATTTTAGCTTCTGCAATTAAAAAAAAAAACTTCGAGGAATCAGGAAATAATGAACATCTTGCATAAAGAGATACTTTACTTTAGCAATTTTTTTAAATACAAAGAAATAAGAAGAGCGTTTTCAAAGTTGCTTTAAGACTTTGTTTGTCTTTCCTTTAAACTTTTGTTCACTCTTCAAATTTGCTAACAAATAATTTAAAAAAAACATTTTTTCCTGCAAAAATAACAACTTCCTACATTTTTTCTTTTTATTAACTGAAAAAATACACACTCTATAAAAAAAGTCAATTTTTTTTTATTCTTTTGCTGCCGCAGTAAGATTGTGTTGTTTTCTGAAAAAGTCAAAGAAAACAAAAGTCAATTGTTTGATTGAAAAATGAGCAAACGTAAATATGAAAAAGAATACATTTATGATTTGCACAACTTCAAACTCGTGACTTTAAGGCTGTGATGTGATGAACATAGCAACATGATGGCACATTCCTGTGTGAAATTTAACTTTGTTTTGCCATATAAATTGTGGCATGTTACATGAAACAACTTAGAATTTTTAACTGCATATTTTAGCTTTGTGCTCCACTCTTTCTGTTTAAAAAGGTTTTGACAAGGCCAGAAAATGAAAAAATAATGATAGTCTTTTTCAACTCTGTTTTAGCCACTTTGCTCAATTGAGAAACCAACTGGCAAACTTTACGTTATACTAAAACCTTCAACACCAAAACATCTCAAAAGACAAGATGTTCTTTCCTTTAAAAACATATTTCAGCTGGTAAGAGCCACTAGCATGAAGTTAACTCTTGCAGCATATTAGTGTCACTAAAGGGTTTGTTACAAAACTGGACTCTGATCATATATATATTTTTTACTCCATAAATTGCCCACTCAAAAACACATTACAATAATCCTTTAAAGTTGACGGGCAGAGGAAGTGCATTCTTGAGCTGTTTGAATAGCAAACTTTTTCTGAGCAGACTTTGCACTCCCTCACCCCAGCTAACCTCACCCAACCCCCACACCTCAGCCCCGCACACTCCCGCAGGAAATTTGCCTTTACCCCGTCAATGCGGTTCAAAGGGTTCAGTGGGTTCGTCTCTCCTCTTTCCTCCCCTCTCTCTCTCTCTTTTTTAAGTCAAAGGGCCCCGAATATTTGTCGTTTGCTTCATGCATTCCAGACACCAGGAGCCTGCGATCTCCCCATCCTCTGGAGGGCGGTGCGAGCAGGGGGCATCGCAGGCCATCCCGTGCACGCCACACTCTCTTCTTATCAAGGTGTGAACAACGGCAAAACAGCCAAAAACCTTTCAAACGCAAACGTCACGCATGTCTGCTTTGGTTATGAATCTCAATACATTTAAATCAAAAACGAAACTCGTATTTTCGCGCCACTTTCTCCACACCCATGGAGATTATGAAGCACAGATTAAAAAAAAAAAAAAAAAAAGCAGGTTAGCAATTCATTTGTCTTCTCTTCCTCAAAGACTCGCAAATTTCGTTTGGCACTATTTTTAAAAAACGAAAAAAGGGCAACACAGCTCATTCGTTTACTTTTTTAAAATCTCAGCTAAAACATTCTCCCCCTCTGAAGCAAATCCCAAACTTTTCTACTTCCTTCTTGCAGCTTCTTACTTCACCATCTCGGGGGGAATGGCACGTTTAAAATGACGTTGAATAGCTGAATGGGTGTGATCGATATTTTCGAGACAACTTCAGTCAATGGCAATTTTCTTTTGCTATTTGTCCCCCTTCAACACTTTCCCTCCAAGCAAAAAAACAAACAACAAAAACGCTTGGCCTTTTGGTACTTAGGATGGCGACGGCACCAGGTAGTCTTATAGTGAGTTTTACCTTCTCAAAAATGCCAGAAAATATCGACTCGAGAGCAACAACAGCCTCCTCCGACGTGTAAACAAGGACAAAATATCTGAATAAAATAGTCGGTGACGTCACAGGGAAGGAAGCCGCCGAAGAAGAAAAAGAAGTAGTAGTAGAAGAAGAAGCGGCTGAAAAATGCACTCGATAGATCAAAACATCGACTTTCACATCCGGAAATTCGGCGTTATTTGTGTCTTTTAATTTTCTCCCTCTTTCCCTCCCCCCTTTCGCTGAATTCGAGGTTTGAACATTTTAAACCATGACATGCAGACAAAACTCACCCCGAGAAAACACTTCTAAACTCTTTCTTTAACGCTAAACCTACTCCGGGTCTCTGGTGTCGGTTCAGACCTTTGAAATGTCGTTTTTCCCGCACTTTCCTGTTCAAGTTACGTCCCTGAATGCACCCACAAGCCTAAAAAAAATATATCAAACCAAAAGTAAATGCGCTTGTAATTTATCTTTTTTTTATATATATACTTTTTTTCTTTCCACCTTCATTTCGGACAAAATAATGTGCTATAGTTAATGTAGCTGTAGTCCGTATACCTGCGCTCAGCTTTAAATGTATAACACAAATTGCGCCGATCCATCCGTCTGACGCCAGCACCGACCACGCACCGGTCATTTCAGGTCAGCTCCAGCAGGTCCTCAGCGTGGAGGAGAACCCCAGCGCCTCTTCACGGACGCTAAATTTGCGCGTAATTTTCAGCGATCACTCGCCAGAACTCACCAGTCGGAGAGGGAGAAGACATCCTTCCGTGCTGCTGCTGTTGGTGTTGGTTTTATGTTGTTTCTTTTAACCTCCAAAACTCCCAAAAGTGAGCGGCTCCGAGCCGGAGTCCTTCCTCCCTCCCTGCGCCGCTGTGTTGTGATGATGACAGAGAGTTTGAGTGGCGCAGCTCAAGTCCGCCGACGCTCCAGTTTGAGTTACATGACTTCAACCCTGGCGCGCGTAAAGACGAGTCACCCCCGGCTGGAATCAAAGAGATTTTTCCATGGATGAATATTTTATAGTGGCACTGTAACAGAAGCTGGCAGCATGGCGTGATGAGGGAGGGGGAGGCGGGCAGATTTCTTCAGTTTCTTTTTGAACTGGCGAGCCAACAGATTGCACTTAAAGGGAATGGAGGAGGAAAAGGAGGAGAAAGAATATCCATGTGTGTGTGTGTGTGTGTGTGTGGGGGGGGGGGGTCAGTCATTGTTTCTCCATTATTGCTGCTCAGGAGTTTTCAGGTTGCTCTTCAACATTTCATTTCATCTTTTTTCCTTTTTTTTTTTTTTTTTTAGGGTAGAGAAGAAGAAGTTGGATCCTGCAAGAGTTCCTCTCTCTCTCTCCCCCACCCAACATTCCAGACAATAAGCCAATCCTCCACATGCCTTGGAGCTTCATCAATGGCTCTTCAAACCATGTGGCACCCACGGCCTCCCCCACCTCCTCTTCTCCCCGCGGCTGATAAAGATCCCTGGTGCTCACATCCCCCCACAGCCGGCGTTGTTTACAGCCACAAATCAACTCCCGCCACACGGTGGGCTCTCCATTTGACCACCTATAACTTTTTTTTTTTACGAGCAGTGCTGCTTTGACTTGTGATTTTTATGTCGAAAAAAACAAAAAAACAAACATTTTCTAAGATCAATTCACTGGTAAGTTGGTTTCATTTCATTCAAAGTCTGAAACACCCCCCCTCCCAATTTTTTTCCTATCACTCAACACAAATGCGATGCTGCATTGCATTTTGAATGATATAGGTAGAACTTTATTTGAATTATGGATTCATTTGATGATTCATGTCATTAGATATTAATCTTTTGTTTTTCCACTTTCACAGGGTGATCATGGCCCGGCTGTGGTGTCAGAGGCCGGCGATCTCGTCTGTGGACCCTTTGGATTTTAAAGTCCAACAACAGTTTAAGTAGCTCAGCGAGATGAACCCTAAAAAGTGATCCAACCTGGGTGGTGGTGTGGGGATGTTCATGACAGTTTGAACATGTGACCAGGAACTGTCACTTTGGTGCAGCCGGATGAAAAGGAAGATAAATATAGATACAGATAAATGTTCAAGTGAAAAATTAAACGAGTAGTTAAACACGTTATTGATAATAAATGCACTAAATAAAAAAAAAACAATCAAAAACACATAAATATATATGACTGTTTTCATTATGAATGCAATTGATTTATTTAAAAGTCAATTATAAAAAAGGTTTACTGCTGTTCAATTATTTCCTGGTCCTCTTTAAACATTAGTAGTGTGGCTTTTACAATGCTTGTGGTAAAAGGCTTGCACTGAGCATTCTTTCTTGCTTCTTAAAATAATTAAACAATAAATCATTCTTGGAAAAATAAAATTAGGTTATGAGCCAATTTAAGTATTTAATCAATTCCGGTAAATGAGGAGAGAACCTAATGGAAAATTCTATAAAATCCCATTGGAATGTGATGATTCAATTTATCAGCGAGTCTACTCATCCTCAGTCCAGAAGGGGGCGGTAATGCGCCTTCAAGTTGTGTGCCAGCCGCCAATTAAAATAAAATCAAGGAGAAATAGGTCTGAAATAGCTTAATGACGTCATAGATCGACATTTTAACATAGGCCGTCCGCACAAACTTTCATTATGTGGCTGTTGAATTGTCAAAAAAAATGTGGTTTTCCAGCCCATTTGGGTTTTTTTTTTTCCCAGGATAACCACAACTTTCAGTATCTGGCAGTTATTGAACCTTGTGTGTTTGTGACCTGTAAAAAAATAGTTAAGATATTTTCCTGTTGAATTGTCTTTGATTTAGTTGCTTCTTTCCCAAATGGTTTTATTTTAACACGCATTTAAAGAGGCATTCCGTGTGTTTGTTTTTCCACCACTAGAGGGCGCAGTTTGTCACAGCATGTAGGCCAAAACAAAGTGGCTTTGCAGAGTGTACACGTGAACGAGCTGGACATACTAACCTTAGCTGAAATGATGTCTGATATAACGCTAAACCTGGATGGTCAGCTTCTGTTTCTCGCTAATAATAATAATAATTAAAAAAAAAAAAAGAAGCTTGCTGTGAACAGACAGAGAGGGTGTGTGATGTGACCTTCTACCGTAAATAACAATACACTTCCTCACCTGCAACTGTTGTTTACTTTGAGTCACAATCCCTCTCGCTCCCAGGTCAAGTTAGCTAACTCTTCTTCTTCTCTTTACGTCGAGGGGGGGGGGGGGGGGGGAATTAACCACCAACCTCCTACAAAACAGACGGGCTTCCATCGCAAGCGATCATAAACGACGACTCGACAAACCGGGTATAATATAGAGAAATGATGTTGTGTACTGGAGACATGACCCTAACCTAGTGTGCGTACAGACTTATTCGGAATGTCAGACCTAAATGAAAAATCGCACACAAGGAAATCTTGTCTTGTACCATTGTGCATAGAACAGATTCAGGTGAGACAGTTTAAATTGTTTATACAAAAAGGAAAAAAAAAAAAAAAAACCATCCTGGTGCATCAGGACTTTTGATTTCCACCCTCAGAGTGTCACTGAAGTATTTGTTCGAAATCTTAAACCATTAGCCCTTGTACAAGAAAATCGATGTACATACTCAATGTCACAATGTGTGCTCGAATAAGCAGTTGGGTAAAACACATTACATGCCGACAAACACAGTGCCGTACAAAATTACAGCAGTATAATAATAAAAGTACAGCGAGACTAAAAAATAGTTTGTTTTCTCCCCCCCGGAATTCCCCCCCATTTAGAAAACACCCTAATAAAACACACACTAAATAAAAAGCTACCAAAAATGGCGACATCCAAGTTCGTGAGTGTGAATTTTTTTTAGCTGCGTGGGCATTTTAAATTCTGTACACATTATTTTTTTTTTCCCCCATAAATAATAAAAAATAAATACAAAAACAGTACATAGCACTTCAATGCAAACACATTACTCTTTCACATTAAAATCTGTTTTAGCTCCCAGTTTGAAACTAAGATACAGCATATAGGCACAGTAATTGAATTTGTCCACCATGTCTTCCGCCTCCAATGCAGTCGAGGTCTGTGTGAAAATACACTCCCGTGCCCCTTGTTTTGCACCGTGAGTGTTATAGGTGCCAAGAGCGGCCGAATGCTAACGATGTAGCCGCCAGCTACAAAAAGACGATCCAATTTGACTTGCCGTGTCTTTTCCCTTTCTTTCTCATCGCCAAACATCATTAAAGATTGTTTCCCGGATTTCAGTCACAAATGGTTCATACAAATACCTGACACGTCCAAACTGACTGGACACATAAATATATGTATATATTTTTTTTTGTAACCCTAACTTTTTGCTCGGAATTGCGTTTCCCATCAATCTTATGAACTCAACGCACAATTCCAACGCCATTCAAAGTTTATCTTAATGAACTATGTACAGACCACAGACAAGAGAATCTTATTGAAAAATCATTTGAAAATGTTCAAACGTTGTTTCATAGATTTATCGTTTGAAAGAATTGGAGGTATTTCAATATTTGGGTTCCATAACCGTATCGAGTGAGTACTTCCGTAGTTTATTTTTCCAGCCTGACAGACTGATTGGGTTGGAGCTGATGAAGTTGAACTGACCGACATTCTTTATCCGAGGGACTTTTTTTTTCAGCCTACATCTCTTGTCACGCTGTGCTGGACTTTATACTTCCAATACGTTTTCCTCCATTCAATGGGTGCACCAAGTTACAGGAGGAGTTTGCTCACTGTTATTTTGTTGAGAGCAATCTGGCTTCCGTGCCGAGCCATTCGGCAACCATCAAGTCGAAGGGGCCAGAGATGATTGTAGCACACACTTTCATGTTTCAGGTACGGATTAACTTTGTCAATACCAAATACACAAAGCAGGTGTACTGGGCACCGGTAATGTCAGCCAAGCTCTCTTTTTTTCAGATATCTAAGTGAGCCCATTGAAAAAAAAAAACAAAAAACATTTCTGCAACAAAGATTCAAGCTAATCCTGTATAAGAAAAACACATTTTAGCCAAAAAGAAAGTATCAAAACCACTCGCAGCATGAAATGTAAACCTTTATATCTGACTTGGGCTTTTTTATGTTTGTTTTTTTTTTTTTACCCTACTGAGAACAATTGAATGAATAGGAAACTAAAAAAAAAAAGAAAGAAAGACTGATGGCTAAATTCCCTTTAGCTGCTTTAGTTTGAACCTCTTGATCGACCAAATTCATTGATCAGGCCATGATAGTGGCGTTTCCTCGACTTCAGCCGGTTACTTTGAAACTTTGACGGCGCTCCATTTGTCGTATCGTATTTTGCCGCTCCAGCCTATTTCAAAGAAAAGTGAAATAAAAAACACACCGAAGACGAATTCAAGGTTTCGCTGTGAGAAGAAATGTGCTTGTTTAGACATCAAGGCAGATTTTCTTCTACAGAAAATGTTTTCCGAGTTGCTGCACGGTGCGTTCGGAAATTCAAAAACACTTTCATTTTGTTGTTAGCACACGGCGCCTCTGCATAACAAATATTCGGGGGGTCAAGACTTCTCAGCCCTCGCTGTCAGGTGATCGAGGGTCAATGTCAAGTTAGCACCATCATCGTAGCAAAAAGGCATTCGACTCGTGGATTCTCGTGACGGTTCCACTCGCTGCTGGAAGAAGACGACTCCGTGGTGTCATTTGGCTTTTTTTTTTTGTAGTAGTAGTAAACGTCCGCAGGCCAAACGGGGCCGTTCGGCTCCGCCCCCCTCACCCCGGGAGAAAAATAAATAAATAAAAGTCTGAGGACGGCGACGAAGGCCAAGGCGCTATTTCTTCAAACACTGGTACATCAGCGCGCGCGGCGTCAGCATGTAGCGCTCCGAGTTGAGCAGCTTGGTGAGGTACTGCGGCACCGGGTGGCGAGGAGCCATGTAGGAAACGCCGGGGCTGACGGCCATCACCTCGGCGATCTTCTGCTTCATCTCCCGGATCTCCCGGTCCTGCTTCATCACCTTATCTGAGGAGCACGGAGCCAACCCAAGGAGAACTCTCTTACGGAACATCCCAAAAACATCCACAAGTGGAAAGAGAAGTTGCTTTTGCCTACTTTTCAACAGTGTTTTTAAGAACATCTTCTGTCTAAAACCCTTTAAAACATTTTTTTTTAATATTTAAAAGTCTAATATTGGCATCAATTGGCTTTATTTTATTCGGATACAGTATATTTCTATATATGTCATTAAATGTATTGTTTTCCTCTATACACTACTGTGAACCACAGATAGCCTACTCAGATTGCTTACTTGGATTTCCTCAAATGCCCTTGTTGCGATGGTCTCCTGACAGGTGAAGTGAGTCACTAGCTGTGTTTCCATTACGGATTTTCGCAAAATGAAAGTGATATTTCTAAAAATTTTGACAAGGCACAATTGCAATTTGCAGGCGTTTCCATCAAATGGAATGTGAAGCGCATAAGCGTTTTGTGCAATTCTAGAGGTAATGGAAACGCAGCTAGTGAGATTAAAGGGCCAGTGTCTAAAACCTTATTTTGTTTTCCATTGATAGAATTTTTTCCATCTTCTCTTAGTACTGTATATGCAGCTGTAATTGTGCACATTACTCCACTGTAGGATAAATAAAGGCATTATATTCTATTTTAATCTATTCTATTCTATTCTATTTGTGATACATCGGCTATGGCAGTTGAACTGTGATGCACAGAGGCTAGCCCAGGCTTGGGCAAACTACGGCCCAGGGGCCATACGCGGCCCGTTAAGCTTTTGAAAACGGTCCACACGAAATTAAATTAATCGTAAGTGAGTCAAAAAAAATCGCTGAATTTCATCCATTCAGTGTTTCAAGAGTCATTTCAGCAAAGAACCAAAGACCACGCGGCTCCAAAAGACACTGATTTTGTTATAACTTTGCTTTTGTTCATTTCCAATTGACATTGCAGTCACGTGACATGTTTTCTACCTATCCCTCATATTTACAGGCTCCTCCGTCAAATCTTAAAACTCACTGTGGCACACCAGTCGAAAAGCCTGCTGACCCCTGGGCTTAGCCGCTAGCCAGCAACGTGCGGCTAACGTCGGGTCTGACCGGTTTCGCTCCGGCACAAAGAAAGAAAGGGAGTCCCGAGGAGCGAGAGTGAGCTACCTTGAGCGATCTCCAGCTGCCTGCGCGTGTCCCCCAGGGCGGAGAAGAGGTCCAGCTTGATGCGCGTCTCGGCGCTCAGGTTGCACTCCAGGTGCTGGGCCTTCTCCTGCATGGCGGACAGAGTGGACAGCAGCAGGTCCGTGTCCTTCTCCACGCAGCGGTACTTCCCCAGAGCCTTGCAGAGAGAGTCCGGAGAGCATGCGGGATAACGTGAACAAATAATCGTGAGAAAAAAAAGAAAGAAAAGGAAAACGTCGACGTCGAGGAGGCGGGAAAAAAAAAAGCGCAGTGGTTCCCCGAGCGTTTCTGCGTCGTCCGATTCTCTGTTTTCTTTATGTGTGGATGGACGCATTTGTGTTTGTTTGCTCGGGGAACCAATGCACCTCAAGAGTAAACAAAAAACAAAAACAAACAGTCACCACGCACTGATGATGAATCTGGCTGGCCACACGAAAAACACAGTGAAAAAATGTGCAACATTTTATGAAATTACTCCATTTACTTGTCCCCCCCCCCCTCCCCCTCTTAAAAGCGGCAGAGTGATTATGAAAAGACCTTAATGTGGCTTCAGCATGCTTGACGGAGAGTCTGCTATTAAAATAAACAGCACAGTACACAACAACATGCGCAGGCCAAAACATCAAAAAACAACACAAACAGCCGTTGCTGTATTACCAACACGACATCAGAGTGAATTATGTGAACTTGCAGGCCAACACTTTGACAAACACACCGGTGAAGCCATTCGAGAAGCTGTGTCACGAGGCGGCAAGAACTTAAAAATAAATTTAAAAAAATAAATAAAATGAAAAGGCGACATGATTTCTTACGCGGATAATTGTATTTTGTTCATGTGCTTGGACTGTTGAATATCTCATTTTAGTTGTTTTTTTTTTTTTTTTGTCTTGTTTTTTTTTTTTTTTTTTTTCCTAGTGCTGTTCTTTAAAATATAAAAATATACAAATGCAAAGGTGTATACATAGGTTCAAAGATTGCTTTTACTGTTTGCACACAGATGTATGTGGATACCTCTGTTATTCATTCTTGTATGCACATCAATAAAAATATTAAACAGAAAAGGCGACATGAGCAAACTGAAGACACGGCACCACTGGAGACTCACAGCACACTGAGCAAAACAATCACAGGCTCATTCCCAAATAACGTGGAAGGGGTAAAAAAAAAAAAAAAAAAAAAAAAAAACATCTTAAAAATAAATTAAAAAAATAATACCTCGACATCACCCTCTAGCTCTAGCACGCGACCCTCTTTCACTTGACACTCCAGCTGCAGCTGCTTGCACTCTGTCTCTAGCTCTTTAGCCCGTTTCCTCAACATTTGGGTTTCACAGTGTTCCTGCCTGCTGTGGGCGAGACGGGGAGACAGCGACTGTGAGAGGGAGGGAGGGGAGTCGCTGGAGGGGGTGAGACCACATGACACAGCAAAGGAAACACTTGAGCGCCCCGGCCCCTCACCTCCCCCCCGACGCCGATCATGTATCAGCGTGGTCCCGGCGTATGTAATTATGTTAATGTGACACAAGGCAAGTGCTGGTATTAAATCTGAAAGGGCATTTTATTTTGACTGTTCCAAAACAATTCTTGAAGACACACACATGATGTACAGACACTGCTGCTCAAGAACCAACACACACCGACGGTACTCTCTTGTGTATATATATATATATATATATTATTGTATATACAATATATAATGAGTATTTATGTGCAGTATGTTAAGGTCTTACCAATATACAAAGCACAAATCAAGCTAAATATCACACTGGACCTTTAAATGACTTCCTTCCTCAGCAAACAAGCTCCGCCAGAAATGTTGGAAGCAGATCCGCAGAACAGCCCCAATCCTGCTGAATCCCTCTCGGCAATCTAACAGAAGCTCTCAGGCAGTTTCAGACATGAGTCACCAGCTGAACAGCTCTCCGTTTCTGCCGGTCTGGTCAGAAGGAGAGCAATAAATATCTGCGTTGCTCTGAAACTGGCGCGATATCAAAAACGCTCAGTTGGCAGCGTGCCAGACTTCATGACGCTGCCCGAGGAAATCTTAGCGACCGGGGTGTGGGGGGGCACCTTCATGCATCCGGCTGCTGGGAGGTGAGGGGGATGGGGGGGGATTTGATGGCGCTTACCTGGTCGTCAGGCTCCGAGCGGCGCTCGCCGCCTCCTCCAGTTTCTGGGCCTGAAGCTCGGCCAGGTGCTTCTCCACAGACAGTCTGGCCTCCGTCTCAGCTCTGGTCTTCTTCTCCAGCATGGCGCTGCTCTGCTTGTCCTTCTGCTTGGTTTTCGTCAGACAAAGAATCCTGAGGAGGAGCCATCAAACGCTCATCATAGGAAATGATTTAGGGAGGGAGACTTATCAAAACAATAAATAGATTCACGAGACAAAAAAATTGCAGGTTGGGTTGAAAAGGGATATTCGTTGTAACAGAGAGTGGAGCTCAGACCAAAATTCTTCACGAATCCATGAGACTCTGGATCAACCATTTAAATAGCACATTTAAAATGATCAATCATCTGATAAAATAACAAATAACAAAATGTAAATAATAATAATAACATTAGAAATTGTTGTATTGTAAATTTGGTGCCATCTGGCACAATAATTGTGTTTGGGATAAATAAAGTGCTATCTCATCGAATCAAATGAGCGCCTTTATAATTTGAATGGATAATATCAGCTGATGTATTTACTGAATTCAGTCAGTCTTATATTAAGCAAATTTGTATGTGTAGTTGTTGGCCAAAAACAACCGTTTAATCAGAAAATAAAAGACAAAGCGTTTGGTTGTAACGCTTTTGTTCCTTTTTCAATTGACATTAATCAGATATTTTCTACACATCCCATGATATATATTTTTCTCCTAAGAGGTGGGTCACCAAAACACTCCATCCATCTGCTCCTGCTCCGGCCCCTCTGTCAAACCTCACGAGTCAAAAGGTTTGCCCACCCCTGGGCCAGACGGTTCCGCTGAGGTGTTATTCCACAGGGGGGCGCCAAAGACGGGCTTTTCGGGAAACTCACTTGCTCTGGAGCAGCATGTTGGACTGCCTGAGCAGCGAGACCTCGGGCCTCAGGCTCCTCTCGCTGTTGGTCAGGTTGCAGACGTGGCTGCGCAGCTCCTGCTCGCTCTGCCGGCTGCCCTGCAGCTCGGCCTTCAGCCTCCTCAGCTCCTGCTCCAGCCTGCGTGGGGGCGACAGAGGGGGTAAGCGAAAAGAAATGGAATGAAACCTTGAGGCTGGAGGAGCCGAGCCGAGCCGAGCCGAGCCGAGCCGAGCCGAGCCGCACCTGGTCTGCTCGGCGTGGTGGCTGTGAGCGGCCGCGGCGCTCCTGTCCGTCCCGTCCCAGCTGGGGCTGGGCGCCTTAGAGGCCGCTCTCTGCTTTTTCTCCGCCCTGCCTGCGGGGGGCGACGGAGTGTTCGTGCTGCCTCGGCGGGCCTTGGGCGAGGGGTTTTTGGCGGCCCGGGGGGCTTTGCTGGCCGGCTCATCTTGAGGTAGGTGTTCCGGAGCGGCAGGCGGCTCCGGTCGGCCCGTCGCGGCACAGTGCGGCGAGTCTCTGGACTCGGGGGTTTTGGGCGGCGACGGCCGTCGGTTCGGCTCGGCCGCCTTAACTTCCTGCGGCCCCTTGTCCGCCGCTTTCTCAACGGTGCGGATCTGGAGGCAGTCCACCATGTGGCCCTCGTCGTGAGCCACCAGAGAGCCGTTCTGGCACTGGTACTGAGTCGAGTCGGGCTTTATCTTCCACTTTGAACCTGCAGGAACAGACGGGGAAAAACTAGGTTAAGTCCTCTTATAGATTCTTTTGTCCTGGCTGGGCGATTTTGGACATTTAAAATAAAATCACGATTTTTTTTTTCTCTTAGATTGTTTTGGTAAAACTACAGAAGACAATGGAATAAATTATTTCAAATATTTTATTATTAAAGAAAAATAACAAACAAATTTCCCTATTGGTTATGAAGTGCAACGATACAGTACAAAGATACTGTAAATCCTCCTTGGGTTTAGTAAAGTGACAAAATGTACAGCCTTCTTGACCAAACAAAGATCAATCCCTTGGGATTAATGAAGTGAGAATCTCACTCTCAACAAACGTCAAACATGAAAATGAAAAGGGTTCTTCATAAGCGGAGATGAAGTTCCCTTATTTGGGAATAAAGTGAAAACTTAAGAACCAAACACAAATGAATCCCCCTTTGGAGAAAGTGACAACCTGAGCTGTCTGTCATCATCATCACCTTGAACAATGACGAATGAATAAAGTGCAACACTTTCACACTTTGGCGCACAGCCCGGAAGCATGCGAGAGGAAAATCAATTTTAAGATTTACTTTTAACATCGACTTGACCACTGTTGGCGAGTAATCTATTACTAAGTAATCCACTACTGTAATTAAACTACTTTTTAAATATTGGAGTAATGTAACAGGATTACTGTGTGCGTGTGTGCGTGTGTGTGTGTGTGTGTGTGTGTGTGTGTGTGTGTGTTACTTTTTAAAGGTCTACTCCGTAATCAGTACTTGGATTACTTTTATGGAGTAATCCCAACAACACTGGTCTTGACTAATAAATCCGATTTCAATTTAAAATGGATCAATGGCACAGCCCTACCCGGATGTACTGCATAAAAATTAACTATGCAGGATGTGTGACTCATCCCTGTCCAGTAGGTACCAAAAAAAAGAGACTGAAAAAAAAAAAAAAAACTTCAAATACGACAAAAAAAAATACTTACAGCCGCTGCCATCTGAGCCGCTCTTGGGGTAAACCTGCAACACGGGAGGCAGCGAGTTCTGCAGCAGGTGCATGTGGAAGTCGTTGTCGTTCTGCACGGCTTTCTGGATGCGCAGCTTGAAGATGTTGGTGAAATAGCAGGTGGCATAGAAGCCCAGGTAGACCACCGGGTATCCGATGCTGGGGGGGGGGTACGAAGAAGGAGGAAAGAGTGTGAAAAGTCGCATACCTGTTGTGCAAATACAACTTTAATTGATTCCTGCTACAATTCAAATCTCAGAAATATTTTGGGCGTGGTAATTTGTTTCCCACTTTCACTGCGTACTTGGAGCGTCACCCAGTTGGGCGCGCTAAATTGACGGCGATTGATAATAACACACAGCGGGCTGGGGAAGGATTTTGTCCATAACTTTGAATTAGTTTCACGAGTCGCCGGGCAGCATCCAATTTTACGAATGAACAGTCGTATTAGTGCTTTTTTTAATTTGACTAATCTCTTATTGAAGTTTTGAAATTTGAAATTGTGAATTGTCAGAACAGCCAAAGATTTGTTTCTCTATCAATGCAGAGTATAAAAATAAAAAAAAATAAAAAAAATAAATCCTAAATCTGCCCAGTGAGATATCAATTCTTGCCCATTTTAAATCGGGAAAGTGCCACAACTCTGTCGAGCCGTGCATGACATCAACACACCAGTGTGCGGCAAAGAGGTGAGACAGGTTGGCGTGAGAGGTCTTCAGGTCTTTGAGGCGAAGCGAAGCCTCCGTGTAGACCAGCAGAATCCACAGGGACGCCGTCGATATGCAGATGCCTTTCTCTGCTCGGACAAAGAGAGCGCAAAGCGTGAGGAAATCTTTGATCGTCGTCGCTTGACAACATTGCTGAACAGTCAACGCTGCAGCCACTCACCTGTGTGCCATATGTAGTTGAATAAGACGTAGGTGCTGGCCACGAAGAAAAGCCAGTGCAGGGGGACGAAAATCAAACAGAAGATGTCGAGGGTGAACGCAGCGCAGACGAAAACAACACAGATGACCTGCAGATACACAGAAGACTTGTGTTGTTATTACAAAACAACAAAACTACAAAAAAAAAACAAAACAAAAAAAACCACAAACGCATATTAATGCGGCGCTGCGTTCAATTCCCTCACCAGCCCGTGGCAGTGGAACGTGGTGTAGACGCTGCCAAAGAAGAGCCAGCACGGCCACAGATACTCCAGTCTGAATTCCAGGATGAAGTCGGCCAGCAGCACCAGCGTCCACATCATCATAAACTTCAGGACGGTGTACGCGCTGAGGGGGAGACAAAAGGATCAGCGAGACGGCTGCCAACGCCCGCGGCTTTATCGCTCTCGCGCAAACACAAGAAACAGTTTTTGTCTTGGCCGGCGCCGGTTCTTCAGTAGCGCTCTGAAGCCCTTCAAAAATAGACTTTTAAGCCAAAGCATCAAACACACACACACACACACTCACACACACATGTACGGGTGACGAAAATAACCAGTGAAAAAAATAATTAATAATTTAATTAAAAAAAACCCAACAACAAATAAACACATTTGCGTGGTTGAATAATATAATTTGTTCATCTTAAACGGGCGGTCCGTCCTCTTGGGCAGAGGAGCAGCGGAACAATGACTGTTCCTCCGCTACATCTTGCTGGGCAGCTAGCAGCTAAACAGAGGTTGTGCGTTACCCCTTTGTTCTGCTCATCCATAGGCTGCCATCACATCAGTCCCTTCTTTGTTTGGTAACCATGGCAATATTTCATCTGGAGGAGAGGGAGGGAGGGAGGGATGGAGCGCCACAGCATCCTTTGCCTCCTGTGCACACTTGTGAATTTCCTCTCTTTATTTGGACAAAGGTCCTCAGAATTTGTCCCACTTTTTTGCTCAGAAACGCTACTAATCTTTTTTAAATAAAATAATATGAATGAAATCAAAAATTCAAGACGGCAAAAAGCATTAAAAAAAAACAAAAAAAAAACGAGCTTTGCTCAAGTGTAGCTGCGCAGAAATTAAAACAACGTTGAAATACATCATGCTAATTATAGTATTGTATTTAAAACAACAAAATGAGCCCAACAACTAGCGACAAAAGCAATAAACAATCTCAATTAAGGAGGATAAGCAGATACTGGCAGTTCCCAATGTTTGAAGCACGTTTCAGCGTCTGCCTGGAAACACAACCTATATATTTTACGTATTACGTAAGACCCCCCCCCCCGCCCCATTCAACATTCAAGTCAACCAAACTTGATAAAAGTGGGGTTTTTAATGAGCGAATCTTTTCCCGTCTGGACTGTCTAGACACTCTGCCGTGACGCCGAAAAGCGGCAAATTGGCGTTTCACTCCTTTTTCCGCCGCGCGACTTCCAACACATTATTCCCGAGAAAAAGAAAATAAAAGGAGGACACGTGCGAGTCTAACGCGGACGATATTAAAAAAAAAAAAAAAAAAAAAAACCACGGAGAGCGGTGACACAGCAGACGTAACGCTGCGAGCAGCAGGCCGACGTCAACTTGCACCGCCGCGGATTTCTGCCTTTCTGTAAACAAACGGTGCGGCCGAAGTAGAACTCGCACGGTGAACCCGGCGCCTCCCGTCCGTCCCGGCGTTTCGGCCCAGCCGAAGACCCGCTGTTAAAAAAGAAAGACAGAAAGAAAGAAAGAAAGGAAAAAGGGCCGGGCAACGCTTCGGGAGGACGGCAGACAGGTGACGACGGCTACAATTTCACACAAAGACGGCCACCACAACAAAAGCAGCCTCCCCGTCAGGCTCCGCTCGCGCGCTAGTAAGCTACCTCTCGGACAGCCTCTCCGTGATTTTCAGCTTCTTCATCTTCCGCAGTCGGTTGGCGTCCACATAGCGTTTCTTCATTTTATGGCTGCCGCTTCTCCCCCCCACCCACCTTCTGTTATCCCCTGTGCACCGCGGCGGCGATGGGAGAAACAGCCCCGCGGAAAATACAGCAGACTCTCCCCCCCTCCCCGCCGCGTCTTGTGTAGAGAAGGATGCTCCAGCGCTGCTGCTCAACCTGTGATGATGATGATGATGTCTAGGAACAAATACAGGCGAGCCGCGCTACTGCGCATGCCCGGTGGATGCTGCGCCTACAAGTGTGAATCGCGGGAGGGAAGCAGCGCGCTGCGGACGGGAAACACCTGAACTATGTCGTTTGGGGAAACTGAACGACTATTTCACATGTAAATACATACATACATACATACATACATACATACATGTGGTAGGACTTGATTTTGAATTAATTAAGGTAATTTATCATATTTTAGTCAGATATCAATATTTGAGTTGGCGACAGAGGTGCGAAGTAACCAAGTACAAATACTTTGTCGATGTACTTAAGTAGATTTTTCAGGTATCTGAAAGCTTTCTTCGAGTGTCTCCTTTTTTTGGCGACTTTTTACTTTTGCTCCCTCCAGTTGTGCAAAAAATATCTGAACTGTTTACTTCTTGTGTTGGGAAAAAACATGTTGGTCACATTCGTGTTTAAAAGCCGTAGTCGGCTCCTCTGGCCGATTTTTGGTGAGAAATACTTTACATTATGGGGTTAAAACTGTCTTGAAATGCAAAATAGCAGAACTTTACACATGCAATTCAAACCGCGATTAATCGCAGTTAACTAGGAAGCTTCTGCGATTAATCGCGGTTTAAAAATTAATTGTTTGACAGCCCTCATATATATACATATATATATATATATATATATATATATATATATACAGTATATATATATATAGATGTGTGTTTGTGTATTGTGTAAGAAATTATGTTTGCAGCCAAAGAAATACCATAAACAGACACATTGTTGTACCAACAAATGCGCTTAAAAAGAAAGTTTTCACATAGGCTCTATGTCAGGTATTTTGTGACATCACAGAGGGCCCATTTCCTAAACGGTGGCTTTTTGCATGTAGGTCCTATGCCTTACACCCTTTTTATTACTTCACTAGAGCGCTAGACTAGCATGCACATCATGTTCCTAACACCCTTTTTTATGATTTCTGGCATAGACTTCCTAGCGCGCTAGACACTCATTTCAGAGGACATTGGTGAAGTGGATTAGCGTAGTGAAGGTGTTGAAGGAGCTTGTGTGGCGGCTGACGGCTGTTTGTGTGCAATTCAATCTGACAGTTTGCGAGGCATTTGGCTGTCTTGAGGTGTCAAGTTTGCGCCTGGTTTGATAATCTATGAAGCAATGAGCATCCTTTGAGTGGGTGCGGCGGGAGTTCACTTACAGCATGATCTTGTAAAACATCTTGTTCTCGCCAACCTTTTGCAGAAGTTCAATATTGCCATATCTCTTTTATAAGGCAGCTGTGATGAAAACATAAATGATCTTTCAAGATTCACTTGAGAAGAGTTAACATAAGTAAAAATCCAGAGTAAAAAAAACAAACATGCAACTACTTGTCCAGTTATTTCTTGAGGTAAGTTATGTTATTTTAGTCCCAAATTTGGAAAGATGACAACACAGAATTCACGTGTGGCCAATTAAGTTTTACAGTGAAGTAAGAAAATGACTCTCAACAATTGGCAAATACTCTTGAGCACCATGTAAGACATTGGTGAATGTCGTAAAACACCTTGTTTTCATCAGCCTTTTGCAGAAGTTGAATTTCTCCGAGTCATTTTAAGGAAGCGGTGATGTAAATATAAATCAGCTGTGAGAGTTTGTTCCCACACGGTGAGACTGGAGAGCAGGAGCCCAACGCATTAAGGTAATGACGTCCTTTTGGTTAAATACCATATGTTAAAATTATTTAAGCAGCTCTTTTGAGAGGTAACATATTTTCATGTTCTTAAAGGAATGCATCTTAGCCTGTAGACCACTTGTGGGCAAACTTTTTGACTCGTAGGCAATAATAGGGGCCGGAGCGGGAGCAGATGGATGGAGTGTTTTGGTGACCCACCTCATAGTAGAAAGAAATATATCATGGGATATGTAAAAAAACAAACAAACAAAAAAACAAACAAAAAAAAATTGCTTTGATGTCAATTATAAATGAACAAAAGCATAGCAACAAAATATGTGTCTTTGAAGCCTCACGATATTATAGCTCTTCGCTAGAATGACGCTGAAAAAATTGGATGAAATACAGTGCTTTTCTTACTTAATTTTCTCATTTAATTACTATTAATCTAATTTCTAAAAGTTCAGTGGTCCGCTCCGTAGTTTGCCCATGCCTGCTGTAAAGAGAGCAGAAAATTGACTTTTAATCCCAATCTAGTGGGTCAATTGCCATAGTTTCGCAACCATGCTTGGCACCGCACAGATTACATAACCTTGCCCTTATCTGTATCGCACTGTAAACACAGGCCTGCAGGTGTCCAAACATTCTGAAGGATTTTTCACAGGTGCCACACGGTGTTATCTTACATTTTGTCACCCACACAAAATTCGGACGTCCTTGGTTAATTTTCCCCCTGTGTGGCTCTTCATATAAATATCTCACCCGCAGCCCTCAGCGGTTGACAAGTCCCAACCATACTCACCACAATGTTGCCATTGACCTTAATCACCCTCGGCCTCGCGGCCGCTCTTCACATGCCTGGGGCCTTGGCAGAGGACGTGGCGCCCTACGCTGTATGTACAATTGTCTCTCTAAAAAAACAAAAAAAACCAAAACATATACGTGAAAAAAAAGAAAGTATTTTGGCTTTTTTCCCCCCCCATGCTCGGTATTTTAACCAGATTTTATTTTTCTCAATCACTCGGTATTGGAATCTTCCTATGACTTGAAAACCCCCTCCACAGGATGGTGAGTAAAAAAATAATTACACATTTTTAATATATATATATATATATATATATATATATATATATATATATATATATATATATATAATTACATTGACAGAAATTGTTTTAATCACTTAAATACTTTTAAAACACAAAAGAAACCGAACAAGTGTTGGGAGAAAAAGTAAAAAGCCGTCAAAAAAAGAAAAAACTTAATACATATATACATATACGTCTATATATTTTTTTTATTTAATTTTTCTTCTGTCAGGGACCATCCCGCTCTCTTCCTCCGAGCAAAGTGAGATCGTAAACAAGCACAACGCCCTGAGAAGAGGAGTGAAGCCCTCCGCCAGCAACATGTTGCAAATGGTAACTCTTCTCGACCGGTCCCGGCGGCGGTTTGTAAATGTGACATTGCACGTAACCCTCGGTGACGCAGGGGAGGGGGGGGGGGGGAGAGAGAGAAAGGTTTAAACAGGTTGTGCTGACACTTCTCCCATCAGAGCTGGAACAGGGAGGCTGCAGCCAACGCTCAGCGGTGGGCCAACACCTGCTCCATGAAGCACAGCCATAGCACCAACAGAGAGATCAGCAGTAGGTTGAAGGAAGACCCGCCGCTGTCCGCCGACTGTGCTGAAGTCACAAGTCATGTTTTCACGACATATGAACACTGTGGCTCGTGATGTTGGAATAAAAATGCTTTTGCCGGTCTTTTATCGCAGCAAACTAAAATAGTCAAAGTTTGCGTGCAAGAGCGTATGAGGTGATGGTGAATATGGAATTTGACCACAAAAAAAAGGTAGAGTGTGTAGAATTTGGCTTGATTTATTGTTTTTTTTATATTGGTAAAAGCTTAACACACAAAGCACAGTAAAAGGAGAACTGTTGTCATATGATGCCAGCGGGATTCCTTAAAAATGTTACACACTAGACATTTAATGCTCAGAAATCTATTACACTAGTGAATAATAAAAGAGAGGAACTTTTTCTCAAACAAAAAAAAAGAAAATCAGATTTTGTTATGCTTTTATTTTCTTCACTTAAACAATCAGCTTAGGCCTGCCATTGATTAATTGCGTAGTTGTGTTTTCAAATTTAGGTTTGCATTGTGACAAAGTGGCCTTTTTTTTTCTTCTTCTTCCTTTCCATCTCCTGCGTTTTGCAGCGAGTGGCTGCGGGGAGAACCTGTACATGTCCAGCTCCAAGATGAGCTGGAGCGCCGCCATCCAGGGGTGGTACGACGAGGTGAAGGACTGGCGCTACGGAGTGGGATCTGTCAACGGAGGCGTGGTGGGACACTTCACACAGGTGCGTCGCGGTCACCCGACTGACTGGCTGTTTAAAACGCGCGGCGTTCAAACGTGAAATCTGCAGAACGGTGAGGCCCCGCCCCGCAGCTCTCAATGTTTTGTTTCCTTCTTCTTGTTTTTCTCTCAGGTTGTGTGGTACAGGTCCAACCAGCTCGGCTGCGCTGTGGCCAACTGTCCCTCCTCCACTTACAAGTACTTCTACGTTTGCCATTACTGCCCTCCGTAAGTGAAATACTATTGCATGCGTGTAGTTGACATTTCTAGCAAAGTTGTCGATTATTTTTGAATGATGATTCAGTTGAAGGTTTTTTTCGCCATATAAAAACTAAAAACACATTTTTTTCAATTTCAATTTTTCTCAATTTTAGATTAGATGTACAAGCTATTACAAGTTGATATGACCAAGTAATATACTTATTGCACATACTTGGATACATTTTTTTCATAATATATTATATTATGGTGGAAATTCATTTTTGGACACCTCAGTTGTGACTTAAGATTCTTAAGTAACCAAATGCAGTTAATTTTTGTGCCGTCACACACATTTACCCACACGGTGCACAAGCGCTGTTCAGCCCCGAATCTCGGAACTGGATGTTGCAGCAAGATGACGTCCCTTGCAAAAAGCACAAGTAAAAAACAAAGAATTTAGTTGTCTTATTTTGTCTTATTAACAACAAACAACAAAAGAATGTCCATTTGTGTGTGTGCCTCTGATGCAGACAAACCTTTTGGAGCAAAAAAAAAAAAAAAAAAAAAGAAGCGTATCTGGGAAACATTTAATGACAATAATTGGGACTGAGTAAAATTTAAAAGTTAAAAAAAAAAAAAGAGTAAAATTAAAAGAGTGTCCAAAAACGTCCCCCCCCCCCCTCCTACTGTATGATATATTTTTGCTCACAATTTTTTATTATCTTTAATACACTGTATGACATGTTGCACAACATTACAGCGGGAACTACCAGTACACCCACCCATACAAGTCAGGAACCACTTGCGGAGACTGCAGCAAAGCCTGCAACAACAAGCTGTGTAGTGAGTGTTAACAATCACTCTGAAAAGGAAGTGTGCAGAACATTTGCTTTCCTTGTTTATGTGCCTACTTACTGATGTTAACATTGATTCCCCCCCCCCCCACCCCCACCCCCACCCCCACCTCTGCAGCCAACCCCTGCCCCTACATAGACCAGTACAGCAACTGTCAGGAATTGAAGCAGCAGTGGGGCTGCGGCAACAGCAACGTTGCCTCCTCGTGTCCCGCGTCCTGCAAGTGCACCAATGAGATCTCTTGAACGCTTGGGCGTCCACGCGTCACGTAAAGCAACCTTGAATAAATAAATTCAGCATCGAAGCTTGCGTGTCTCTGATTTTTTTTTTTCCTCTTCTCCTAAACAGGAGACGTCAGATTCTTAATCAGAGGTCCATTTTTACTTTATTTTTTTACCCAGACCTCTAAACAGAGTTTAGCAGCAACCTAGAATACATTGAAATAAAACTTGATTCACTTTCTGTGGCCAAAATATGCTGCTAATTGAAGTAACCACAGCCAGAATGTGGACTTTGTCACCAACTACAATATGATTTTTACTGCATCGTATATGAATAATGTATTAAAGTGGGTGCTTCATGACTACTGGCTGAAGAGCCACAGTAATTGTAAATTATGATCAGGCCAATTTGACTTCACTTTCGATTGGAAGAGAAAAAAAACACATATGCACGTATTTGGGGAAAAATAAAAAAAAATATCGAGTGTTTGCATTTCCAGAAAGAAAGGAGCTTTTACGGAGGATATCACGGCCTTACCAAGTTCTACAGATGAGCAGAACATGGTGAGTGGGTGGTTTTGCGATTTTTAACAAAGTAGAATGATCCAAACGCTTCACTCCAGGTGAGGGGAAGATGAGCAACATGCCCAAAGCAAAAGCGGAGAGTCCACACATCAAATGAATCTCCCAGAGGAAAAGGCTTAATCACTTCCCTTATGCAACATTCCAGTTAGCCCCCTTCTGCAGGGATGAATGTCACACACGTTGCTATAAAATCACACACCGTGGCCATAATATGTTTCAATATAACCGTCCAGTCAAATTTGACATATTTCCCCACCTGTTTTTTTTTTTTTTTACCCTATGCACTGAACAGACACGTGCGCTTTCCCATATGACCAAGGTCGAGTTGGCCGTCTGTCCCACCGTGTGAGCCGTCGTGTTTTTTTCCTGAAAAATTGAGTGTTGCAACGGGAGCGCTGACAGAGATCGACTGATGGCTGTATTGGAGGCCATATGACAGTTGAAAGACAAATCTTAACATTTCGGAGGGAGGGTCTGTGTGTTCTGAAAACACTCGTTTTCTGAACACTTCAAGTCACCCTGAGTTACAATCTACTTTGAAAACATTGTCTTAGAGTTAAACACGGCTGCTGAATAGATCCCAATTAGCTTGACAATGTTTATAGGAAATGAGCCGCTTATGGTTTAGAGTTTAAACCATTAAATTCAATCTAGTTTTAGATATCAAACATAAGAGGCCTCCAAAGAAATGACAATGAGAATGACGTTTGTGTTAATGGTATATACGCCATTGCTCAGAGGTGTCAGAATGTGGGCAGAAGTGTTGCATGATTTCCAATAAGATTAAAAAAAAAGATGACTGTGCGAGGAATCCGTGGGTGCCCCAACATTGTACCTGTGCTAATAGTGAACCTGAAGTCTACAGTGTTCAACCTGACAATAATCCTACATCTATTTTTGATCAGATGATATATATATATATTTTTTTTTACCACATCTTCCTATAGTTTCAGAACACTGAGTTTTGCCATGCAAAACACAATGTAGGTGATGAAGTGGTGAAAGAAGATTTCGATGTTGGTTTCTCAACAGTGTCTGGGTTTCACTGTTGTTTCTAAACTTTCCCATAACCACATTGTTGTTGTTGTTGTTTTTTTAAAAGAGCCAATAAATTAACTAAACGTTTGTGAGAGTCCAACAAATTGTTTCAGCAGTTTACTGTACCAGAGGCCCAGAGTGCAATTTGGCCCATTGTCCCCCGACTTAAAAACCCTTTTAGAAAATATTTGCCCTGTTAGAGGTGAAATGTCCCTTTAAATCAATATTTGAAATGTCTTTGTTCCCACTCACTCCTGTAGCTTTCAAAGCGTTGTACCTTCTCACAGACATCTAGCTGAGTCTCACTGAGCACACGATTTGCTTAAGCAAAGTTTCAATGTGGTCAACGCGTCAACGCTCCATTGTTGTTGTTGCAGCCCTTATTACTTGTCAAGTAATATACAAAACAAACTTTAGCTGAGCGCTAAAGCAAGTTTAGAATGGACTGTTTAAAACCAGGTCAAAATTTATTTTTCTTTCTTACAGAGAGTTTCAGGCCAAACACATGATGGATATCTCCTCAGTCCTTCTCTGTTGGACACAAAATAATGATATAAAATGGAAAATAAAGTAGTAATGAAAAGGGAAAGAGAAATAAAAATCGATTTAGTCGGGATTGTCGTACGGTTTAGAGTTTACACTCGATACTTGATAGATCATGTGACGTTTTCCTTATTCAAGCAACTTGTTGTGTTGTATTCTTGCCGCTAGATGGCAGTGTTTTCATTTAATCCAGTTGAAACGTTTGCATTTTCTCATTTTCATATGGGAGAACCTTTTAGCATTTTGCCTGTTGTTTGAGTTTGAGTCGAGAAAAATCCTCACTCACAAACTAGAAAAGAAAAAGAAACATTTGTCTGCCAAATCATTCAGACCTCATCGACTCCAGACCGATAAATATTTCCAGATTGCTGTTGCCCTCCAGAAGGCGCCAGAGGGCTGTGAATATTAACATTCCCAGAGTGCTTAAAATATATATATTTTTTTATTTGTTACCCATCTGTCATTTACTGGTAATGCAGGCTTATGTCTGAATGTGCACCACGTATTGGAAACATAGAGTTTCCAATTTTGTTGTTCTCACCTTAACCACACTCCACACTGGAGGAACCACACTCCAACGTGGGTTTCTATAGAAGCACACTTAATGAGTCTTCCCATAAATCTATACATATACTCTGCCAGCAAACAGAAATTGCTCAGACAAACTAAAAATCCTTTGCTCAAAAATATGTTAATGGTCTGGCGTAAAGTTCTAGCTTATCCGGAGGAAACAACTAGCCTGTCGCAATGATGGTTCCCAACCCGGTAGAGCGGACCCAGGGTTTAAAATGTGGGCAACCCAGGGTGTAGCTAAGGTAGCTGACCTGTACAGTGAACATTCGGTTCCGATGTCATTCGAGAAACTCAAATCAACACATGGAATTTCCACCGAACACCCCCCGCCCCCCCCCCCCCACCCCCCAAATATATACAACTCAAAAGTTTCATCCTTTCCAAGCAAAATAATAATGTAACACCACCTCCCCTATCCACTCTAGAAGATCTTACATTGAAGCTGTTACATTCCAGGGGGCAGGTCTCAATATTGTGTGATCTGTTTGTAAGCGTGTCTGAAGAGTCGTCACAACGCTCACTCCCAAGCACGGAGGACAGACGTGCAAGTGGATTTAACGGATGAGGAATGGTCAAAAGCATGTTCTGTAACTCAGAGTATATCTAGAAATAAAAACCTCCAAAACCGTTACAATACGACGGCATGTACCCTGGTAGAAAGTATTTAACACCTGCTACGTTGCATCACTTTAACCCCAACATTCCTGACGATCCTAACGTTTGTCACAATGTTGGCGTGCGCCTTGCTACGTTGTATTTCAATACACAATAATGTAAACGTTAAAAAGCGATGACTCGTCAAAAAAAATGTCTCCCTGTGCCGCTCGACTACTAAGCGCGACGTTCTAATCCTCTGAAGCAACTCATTAAAGAGCCTTGTGCGGATCTACAAAGAGTTTCATTTTAATTTGTTAAAAAAAAAAAAAAAAATTTGCATCTCGCAAACATATCCGAGTTTGCCCCGAGAAAACAGAGTCGATTCCCTACGTACAAATGCCGCCAGACAGTTTGGCCTGTGGTGTCATTTCATTCAAATAGGTGTTGGGTTCTGTTTAGCGAGATGTTAGAGGCAGCAGCCCACGGCGCAGTCGCGCTGGAACTGACACCATCTCCTCCAGGAAACAGCTGGGGACACGCAAACAGTTCTAGGGCAGAATTTTGCTTATTATTTATTAAATAGAATAACAAAGAAAAGACAGAAGACCCAAAGAGCAAGTTGTAGTTGCAGTCCGGATGATGCGGTTTTCCTGAGTCTCTGAGCTCTTGTGATATTACGTACACGACTACAACACGAGAAGGATGCCGATCTTTGATCATCAAAAAAAAAAAAAAAAAAAAAAAAACATCCGACAGACTGTATAGCACCGGGTCACGCACTTCCCTGTGTGCAACCACACTGAAGCTTAACGGTATTTCCCGGTGTCTCAACTTAATGAGTGTTAGCGTAGGCGAGAATCTTTGCGTAGGAAACAATGCTCGGTGATGAGAGCAGTCGACAAAATGACTTGGGGAGGAAATGCCTGTCTCCTTCACATGGGGAGCGTTTGAAAACACGCGGTATGTGCGTGCAGTGTAAATGATGAGATGGATGACGGCGCTGGAAGACCATCCCTAAAGCCATGCCTAAAGACCTGGTGGTCACTATGGACATGTGCAAATACATGTGTACAAATGCTCCTTTAAATAACAAAACGTTTACATTTAAACGTTTCCAAAATACCCCCCGGGGTTGTGCAGTCGTCCAACAGGTGACTTGTTTTTTGCCTTAGTTCCACTATATATAGCAGCAGGGTTTTGGCCTTCGACATGAAAACGTGGACGAGAATCCCCCCAGCATGAACCTTCTGAGCCTCCTGTGCATCTTCAGCATCATTGCTGCGGTGCTGGTGCCCGGCACCTCCGCCTTTTTCTTCGTAAGTGACAAGATACGTCTTCTTTTCTTGGTTACTCGAAAGGATATTTGAATTGAATTGATGGAAAATGTACGAAGCTTGTGCAGCGGGGGGGGGGGGGGGGGGGGGGGGGGGAATTTAAGAGGGGGGCACGCAGTGGTCATTTCTTCCGTCTCAAACGAGCTACTTAAAAAAAGAAAAAAGCTGCTAAAGTGGCGCACGTGCCGCCACACGAAATCTTGATGTTTCAATAACTCGTCATGTGACCTTTTTTTTGTAACGCGCTTGTCTTGGTGTCAATGATGTCCTATTGTGAACAGCACGACGATGAGAACTACTTCATAGGCAATCTCTAATTGTATCAGAATATTTAGTGGTGGTTCATGGATCTGTACTTGTTGTTTTTTTTTTTTGCTCTTAATCGCCTTTTCAGAGAGCAGAATCTTATCCAACAACTAATGAACTTTATAAAGTTGGACATGTGCACTCAAGCTAAGAGAGGGTTAAATTAATTTCGTCTGAAGTTCATTTTTGGTCAGTTTTGAAATTTCATCCAAAGGTCAAACATCCCTAATTTTGTGAGTTGTTATTATGCAACACATACTTTCGTTTTTTTCACTTAACCACTTCAAAAGCATTTGTTCATATATGATTGTAAGACATTTCATTTTCTATTGTCTCTCCTTCTCTTCCAGTCCAGCATTAAGCGTAAGTATTTGCATTTATTATCCCTTGAAATAAGATTTGGTGAAGTTTTGCGTTGGCATTTTTTTGTTATCGTTTTCTTTTTCTTTTCTTTTCTTTTTTAAAGGAAAATGATGGTAATTAACAATTAAAAAAATGTTCCTTATTTAGGGCTTCTTGGAATTGGATCCTCCTCCTCCTCTGAAGAGGTTCAAAAGAATAACAACAACAAGCCGGGTATGTGTTAAAATGGTTGGTTGCTTTGATATTGAAGGCGTCGCATGCTGGCACGCTCATGCTAACTCTGCTAAACGCTGGGCTTTGGTCTATAGCTCGCAGGTGTTATTAGCATATTTAATAATAATGTTTTTTCCCGTTCGAAGATGACTGGTAAAATGCTGTTCTTGTCAATTGTGTGGCTTCACTGCAGCTGGTGGCGCTGCTCAACGCCTCACTGCCGAGCAGAAGGAGATTGTGGACAAGCACAATGAGTACAGGAGAAGCGTGAAACCCCCTGC